>NC_133329.1:416273930-416433127 GCF_042186555.1 Aquarana catesbeiana
AGGTCCAGTGCAGTCATGTCAGTTATTGTCATGGCGACGCAGCCCCAGCCAGCTGCCTCATTTGCATATAAGGAGTAAACAAGCCCATATAAGGCAGTAGGGGGAGGAGTCCAGTGATGACATCAGGCAGCAGTGGACTCCTGATGTGTATATAGATCACTACAATAATAATTATATATATCACCCCAATATTAATAGTGGGGGGGGGGGGTAAATATGTTGTGAACGATGATGAGTTGTTTAATTTATTGATCAATTTTGGATTGGAGGATTGGATATTAATGCGCCCCGTACCCCATTATTTCTATGATTTATATTGGTGGGGGGAGGGTACAATTACTCTCATATATCAGTGATTGGGAGGGGGGAGGGGAGGGGGGGTCACCTATTTCTGGTATATAGTATATATCCATTACCCGACCATTCCTCACCATACACACCTCTGATTGTCAATAGAACTATCAATCACCCCTCCATATAATAAATGTCACTTTATTACACCCCCCATAAGAAAGCTACATCTGTGGGGGGGAGGGGGGTGTAATGATCACTGGGGGGGAGGGGGGGTGTAATGATCACTGGGGGGAGGGGGGTGTAATGATCACTGGGGGAGGGGGGTGTAATGATCACTGGGGGGAGGGGGTGTAATGATCACTGGGGGGAGGGGGTGTAATGATCACTGGGGGGAGGGGGGGTGTAATGATCACTGGGGGGAGGGGGGGTGTAATGATCACTGGGGGGGAGGGGGGTGTAATGATCACTGGGGGGAGGGGGGTGTAATGATCACTGGGGGGGGAGGGGGGGTGTAATGATCACTGGGGGGGAGGGGGGGGTGTAATGATCACTGGGGGGGAGGGGGGGTGTAATGATCACTGGGGGGAGGAGGGGGGTGTAATGATCACTGGGGGAGGGGGGGTGTAATGATCACTGGGGGGGAGGGGGGGTGTAATGATCACTGGGAGGAGGGGGGGTGTAATGATCACTGGGGGGGAGGGGGGGGTGTAATGATCACTGGGGGGAGGGGGGGGTGTAATGATCACTGGGGGGGAGGGGGGGTGTAATGATCACTGGGGGGAGGAGGGGGTGTAATGATCACTGGGGGGAGGGGGGGTGTAATGATCACTGGGGGGAGGGGGGTGTAATGATCACTGGGGGGAGGGGGTGTAATGATCACTGGGGGGGGGAGGGGGTGTAATGATCACTGGGGGGAGGGGGGGTGTAATGATCACTGGGGGGAGGGGGGGTGTAATGATCACTGGGGAGGAGGGGGTGTAATGATCACTGGGGGGAGGGGGTGTAATGATCACTGGGGGGAGGGGGTGTAATGATCACTGGGGGGAGGGGGGGTGTAATGATCACTGGGGGGAGGGGGGTGTAATGATCACTGGGGGGAAAGGGGGTGTAATGATCACTGGGGGGGAGGGGGGTGTAATGATCACTGGGGGGGAGGGGGGTATTTAGAAGTAAAAAACAAAATAGTTTGATTTCCAATATTTCATCATAGAATCCATTCAATCAATAATCGTTTATCATCGTCATGGTGATGGGAATAATTGGTGTCGGTCCAGCACAGGATTTATAGGGAGATCTATGAAGCACCCCGTGATGTGTGGGGTACCGTACCCCGGATTTATATGGGGGATCTAAAAAAAGGGGGTCCGGCCCGCTACTAGCAAGGGGGAAATAATAAAGTGGCCGGTGAGTGTACAGTATATATACAGTATCTGACAAAAATAAGTACACCCCTCAGTGACATTTGTGTAAATCTTTTCTTGTATCTTTTCATGTGACAACACTGAAGAAATGACACTTGTCTACAATGTAAAGTAGTGAGTGTACAGCTTGTATAACAGTGTAAATTTGCTGTCCCCTTCAAAATAACTCAACACACAGCCATTAATGTCTAAACCGCTGGCAACAAAAGTCAGTACACCCCTAAGTGAAAATCTCCAAATTGGGCCCAAAGTGTCAATATTTTGTGTGGCCACCATTATTTTCCAGCACTGCCTTAACCCTCTTGGGCATGGAGGTCACCAGAGCTTCACAGGTTGTCACTGGAGTCCTCTTCCCCTCCTCCATGATGACATCACAGAGCTGGGGGATGTTAGAGACCTTGCGCTCCTCCACCTTCCGTTTGAGGATGTCCCACAGATGATCAATAGGGTTTAGGTCTGGAGACATGCTTGGCCAGTCCATCACCTTTACCCTAATGGCTGTATGTTGAGTTATATTGAGGGGGCACCTAATTTAACACACCTGCTCCCCATTCACACCTGAGACCTTGTAACACTAACGAGTCACATGACACCGGGGAGGGAAAATGGCTAATTGGGCCCCAATTTGGAGATTTTCACTTAGGGGTTGTACTGACTTTTGTTGCCAGCGGTTTAGACATTAATGGCTGTGTGTTGAGTTATTTTGAGGGGACAGCAAATTTACACTGTTATACAAGCTGTACACTCACTACTTTACATTGTAGACAAGTGTCATTTCTTCAGTGTTGTCACATGAAAAGAGAGAAGAAAAGATTTACACAAATGTCACTGAGGGGTGTACTTACTTTTGTCAGATACTGTATGTACAGGAGAGAAGTGCAGAGGGTATGACAGTGACATTTTAGAGGCGGACCCAATTTTTGGCCGCTGAAACACATTGTTTGAAAATGGTGTTTTTTTTACATTCGGGCCGAAAGAAAAAATGTGCCAATAATGGCACCGAAAACAGGGTGGTCCGCCCTGGGGGGCGCACATGGCGGGGGGGGGCGCACATGGCGGGGGTGTCATCCCCAGTCAGAGCCCTCCCCTCCCTCCTTGTCACGCAGAGCGGCGATCTCTCTCTGTGTCACTGAGCTAAATCGTTCGGCAGCCCCCTGTGATAGACGGCACACTGATCCAGTGGCGGGAAATTGAAGCAGTGTGACGTCCATCATAGGAGGCGGGGCTTTGTTACTGCAACCCGAGGAATTCCAACCCAGCCGCGGGACACAGCGGGAGATCGGCGCTCTGTGTGATCCGGACACTGATAGGCTTCATGTACACGGGACATTTTTACAACCTCTCCTGAATGATTTAACTTGACAGATAGTAAACCCGCGTTTAAAACATCCGTTTTTCTGCGTTTACGTTTAGAAGCGTTAGGCAAAAATTAATTTTTTTTTTTTTTTTTAAATATTAAAAAAAAAATAAGCCTGTAAACGGCACGCGAGCTACCACGTTTAGTGTCTGAAACGTCGGAAACTTCGGCGTCTAAAATTTTTTTTTGTCTTCAAAGAAAAGCCTCTAAACGCAACTGCCTAAAAACGACATTAAACAAACCTGTGTACACATAAGAGAACATTGGAGGAGTTCAGGGGCAGCTGAAAAAAAGCAACCAACTACCTCTGAACAATCGTTTACCAACAGCAGTGTACATGAGGCCTAAGGCTGCAGACATGATACAAGAGACAGTCAGAGACTGAGGACATGATACAAGAGACGGTCAGAGAGTGAGGACATGATACAAGAGACGGTCAGAGAGTGAGGACATGATACAAGAGACGGTCAGAGAGTGAGGACATGATATAAGAGATGGTCAGAGAGTGAGGACATGATACAAGAGATGGTCAGACTGAGGACATGATACAAGAGACGGTCAGAGAGTGAGGACATGATACAAGAGACGGTCAGAGAGTGAGGACATGATACAAGAGACGGTCAGAGAGTGAGGACATGATACAAGAGACGGTCAGAGAGTGAGGACATGATACAAGAGAGGGTCAGAGAGTGAGGACATGATACAAGAGACGGTCAGAGAGTGAGGACATGATACAAGAGACGGTCAGAGAGTGAGGACATGATACAAGAGAGGGTCAGAGACTTGCATTTTCCTGAGCTTTTTTTGCACTAAAAGATGCCAATAATGGCCAACAATAAATTCATATTAATTAATATCCTCAATTAAATGTAATAATTCAGATATAATACAATTGTATATAAAAATATGAATATTTTTAAAAAATGTCATTTTCAGTTTCGGCACTCAAATTTCCATTCGGTGCACCCCTAATATTTCTGAATTACGGAGTGTCCAGAATCAGAACAAACAATCGATAATATAAGGCATTTGCCAGATTGGCAGAGAGGGGGTGAGGGCCCCCCTCCCCCTCGGGGGGGTTATTGGGGTGAAATCAAACTGTCAGCATTCGTAGAAAGATTTGCTGGAGGTGGCAGATAACTTAAAACGTGAATAATTGAGCAGGTCTTTCTCAGTTCCTCCATCTTATCAATGCGACTCGGAGACGAAGGTAACATTGTATGTAAAGACGTCGTAGAGAGTTTAACTTGGAAATAAAAGAATGATGGAGTTCAGGAATTGTCGGACGGGACGTGTTCCTCGAAGCCTTCACTCTCCCGCACCAGAGCGCGCTCCAAGATGACACGCCCCCTCTTTGTAGCGCTGGCTGTCCTCCGTGGCAAATTCGTAGATCCAGCCCAGCTTGCTGTTGCAGTTTTTGCAGCTGACGTCCCGCACCATGTGACGGCCGGTGAGCATGACACGGTCCTGACTTCACTGTACTGCAAGTTTACCACCTGCAGGGGAGAAGAGAAGAGAAACTTTAGTGGAGACGTCATCATGGAGGGGCGGAGACACACAGTGTAAGGGACAAGAGATCACCTGGAGGGGCGGAGACACACAGTGTAAAGGGACAAGAGATCACCTAGAGGGGCGGAGACACACAGTGTAAAGGGACAAGAGATCACCTGGAGGGGTGGAGACACACAATGTACAGGACAAGAGATCACCTGGAGGGGGCGGAGACACACAATGTACAGGAACAAGAGATCACCTGGAGGGGCGGAGACACACAGTGTAAGGGACAAGAGATCACCTGGAGGGGCGGAGACACACAGTGTAAAGGGACAAGAGATCACCTGGAGGGGCGGGAGACACAGTGTAAAGAGACAAGAGATCACCTGGAGGGCGGAGACACACAATGTACGGGACAAGAGATCACCTAGAGGGGCGGAGACACACAATGTACGGGACAAGAGATCACCTGGAGGGGCGGAGACACACAGTGTAAAGGGACAAGAGATCACCTGGAGGGGCGGAGACACACAGTGTAAGGGACAAGAGATCACCTGGAGGGGCGGAGACACACAGTGTAAAGGGACAAGAGATCACCTGGAGGGGCGGAGACACACAATGTACGGGGCAAGAGATCACCTGGAGGGGCGGAGACACAATGTATGGGACAAGAGATCACCTGGAGGGGCGGAGACACAATGTACGGACAAGAGATCACCTGGAGGGCGGAGACACACAATGTACGGGACAAGAGATCACCTAGAGGGGCGGAGACACACAATGTACGGGACAAGAGATCACCTGGAGGGGCGGAGACACAATGTATGGGACAAGAGATCACCTGGAGGGGCGGAGACACAATGTACGGGACAAGAGATCACCTGGAGGGGCGGAGACACACAATGTACGGGACAAGAGATCACCTGGAGGGGCGGAGACACAATGTACGGGACAAGAGATCACCTGGAGGGGCGGGAGACACAATGTACGGGACAAGAGATCACCTGGAGGGGCGGAGACACACAATGTACGGGACAAGAGATCACCTGGAGGGGCGGAGACACACAATTCACCATTAAATCGCTATCCCGACATAAAAAATACCTCAGAACATCCCAACTTCCCCGTGTCATGTAAATCACCACAACGTCTTCTCACACAACCCCGCCCCCTTTTTTATAATAAAGTCTTTGCTTTGTCAGTGATAACAAGTAGAAGAAACCCTGATCAAGTCCTCATAACTAAGTGTATGTTGTATCAGTGGAGTCACTAGGGTTGGTGTCACCTGGTGCAGTAAAATCTGGTGTCACCCCCCCTCCTGTCTAGGCTGTCCAGCATCATGCAGGCAGAGCACGGTCACGAGGCGCACCCCAAACCAGCCCCTGTAAATGATAGTATAGGGTGGTATAGTGGCAGGTTGGGGTGGTATAGGGCAGGTTGGGGTGGCACAGGGCAGGTTGGGGTGGCACAGGGCAGGTTGGGGCGGTATTGGGCAGGTTAGGGTGGCACAGGGCAGGCTGGGGTGGTACAGGGCAGGTTAAGGTGGGACAGGGCAGGCCGGAGTGGTACAGGGCAGCTTGGGGTGGTATTGGGCAGGTTGGGGTGGCGCAGGGCAGGCTGGGGTGGTATAGGGCATGTTGGGGTAGTACAGGGCAGGTTGGGGTGGCACAGGGCAGGCCAGGGTGGTACAAGGCAGGTTAAGGTGGTATAGGGCATGTTGAGGTGGTACAGGGCAGGTTGGGGTGGGACAGGGCAGGCCGGAGTGGTACAGGGCAGGTTGGGGTGGTATTGGGCAGGTTGGGGTGGCGCAGGGCAGGCTGGGGTGGTACAGGGCAGGCCGGGGTGGTACAGAGCAGGCCAGGGTGGTACAGGGCAGGCCGGAGTGGTACAGGGCAGGCCGGGGTGGTACAGGGCAGGCCGGGGTGGTACAGGGCAGGCTGGGGTGGTAGAGGGCAGGCCGGAGTGGTACAGGGCAGGCCGGGTGGTACAGGGCAGGTCGGGGTGGCACAGGGCAGGCAGGGGTGGTATAGGCAGGATGGGGGTGGTACAGGGCAGGTTGGGGTGGTACAGGGCAGGTTGGGGTGGTACAGGGCAGGTTGGGGTGGTACAGGGCAGGTTATAACTCTATGTAGTGACATTGTGCAGTGTGCTGAGTAACTTACTGTACATATCATGCCTCACTTGGGGATATTAGAGTGAGTGAGGAGTGTTACAGGCAGTCTCCCCCTCATGGCTGGATGCCGTACTCCCACCGCTCCGCTACAATACAGTAATACAAAGCAATACAGTACAGTGTTTAGCGGCGGCCCCGGTGTCAGGTGACCCTCTGGCGGGTGTCACCTGGTGCGGCCCCCCCCCCCCCATAGCAACGCCACTGTATTGTATGATCCATCACTCTCAGGAGGAATCCAACGTGTGACACGGCTCCGTATAGCAGTGTGTGCAGCAGGAAATCCCTTCCCCCTGCCTGTCTGCCTCCTGTGTATTGGCACATAAGGAAGAGAGCGATGCACACAGGAAGTGAAGGTGAAAGGAGGAAGTGGTGATGTCATGTGACCTCGTCTTCTCCTCAGAACACACCGCTACTGAACACGTGTGTCTCTCTATGTCCATTACAACATACAACTACCAGATCACAACTCTGACACCTCACTAAAGGATATATATATATATATGTATACCACAAATACAAGAAATACAAATAGAATGCAAAAATATACAACCTTTTCATGACTTCAAGTGGTTCTAAGGCCCCTTTCACACTTGTGAGACTTCAAAGTCACATGACAAGTCGTACCCCTAGAGTTCCAATGATCCCCATTCATATCGGAACTACAAGTCCCATCATTCCTCCAGATCCAAGAGAACTACAAGTCCCATCATCCCCCCCCTCGAGAACTACAAGTCCCATCATTCCCCCCCCCCCCCCAGAGAATTACAAGTCCCATCATTCCCCCAGAGAACTACAAGTCCCATCTTTCCCCCCCAGAGAACTACAAGTCCCATCATTCCCCCAGAGAACTACAAGTCCCATCATTCCCTGGGTCCCGGTGTTGTGCCGAGAATGCTTCCCCGTCGAAATCTGTTCCCCCTGTCTCTCGGCGGAGATCGGAACTCCGCCTCTCCAGCCCTCTGCACTGCCACTCCTCCCCGAATGCTAAACATCCTTCTACTGTCCCCGCCCCCGTGCGATCCCCTGTACAATGTTATTAGTCCATCCACACAAATATATATGTATATATTATCACTCCTATATATGTATATATTATCACTCCTATATATGTATATATTATCACTCCTATATATGTATATATTATCACTCCTATATATGTATATATTATCACTCCTATATATGTATATATTATCACTCCTATATATGTATAAATTTTCACTCCTATATATGTATATATTTTCACTCCTTATAAAATATATATCTGGTACAATATTATTACTCCTTACATATATATATATATATAATATATCTATAGTGTGTGTGTATGTATATAGATATATATATATATATCTATATATATAGATATATATATCTAGATATATATAGATATATATATCTAGATATATATATCTATATATCTAGATATATAGATATATATATATATATATATATATATATACATACACACACACACATATAGATTATTTATATATATATATATAGAGAGAGAGAGAGAGAGAGAGAGATTTATCTATATAGATATCTATATCTATCTATCTATCTATATATATAAACTATACACACGTCATCATTATTATCCCGCCTATTATTTAATATTATTTATTGAACACTGGAAATTCTCCCCACAGTCCCTATTATTATTATTATTATTACTACCACCTATTATATATCTATCAGTATACACGTCATCATTATCATCTCTTCCTATTATTTTATCTAATTTTTTATTGCCCCTCCTATTATTTTATTTATTATTACACCTCCTATCATTTTATATTCATTGTTAATCTTTCTATTATTTTATATTATTGTTACACCTCCTATTCATTTTATCTAATTTATTATTACCCCCCTCCCAGTGGCAGATGGTGCTGAAAATTTTTTGGGGGGGGTGCAAACAAACTGAAAAAATCTGAAAAAAAAAATCTTTAAACGCAGCCACTGTGCACATCTGTTTCTCTGACTGCTCTACTCTTTGTATCGATCATCCTCACTCTTCTTTTTTACCCCAGACCCTTTCTGTCCAGGGGAAGCGGATTCTGGTAGCAAGCTGACTGTGTGTTAAATTTGGTGTTATCGCTCTCACTCTCTCATACTGGTCACTGGAAGTACAACATGGCACCTCATGGAAAGAACTCTCTGAGGGAGGATCTGGAAAAAAGAATTGTTGCTCTACATAAAGATGGCCTAGGCTATAAGAAGATTGCCAAGACCCTAAAACTGAGCTGCAGCACGGTGGCCAAGACCATACAGCGGTATAACAGGACAGGTTCCCCTCAGAACAGCCTCGCCATGGTCCACCAAAGAGGTCGAGTACACGTGATCAGCATCATATCCAGAGGTTGTCTTTTGGAAATAGAGGTATGAGTGCTGCCAGCATTGCTGCAGAGGTTGAAGGGGTGGGGGGGTCAGCCTGTCAGTGATCAGACCATACGCCGCACACTGCATCAAATTGGTCTGCATGGCTGTCATCCCAGAAGGAAGCCTCTTCTAAAGATGATGGACAAGAAAGTCCACAAACAGTTTGCTGAAGACAAGCAGACTAAGGACATGGATTACTGGAACCATGTCCTGTGGTCTGATGAGACCAAGATAAACGTATTTGGTTCAGATGGTGACAAGCGTGTGTGGGGGCAACCAGGTGAGGAGGACAAAGACAAGTGTGTCTTGTCTACAGTCAAGCATGGTGGTGGGAGTGTCATGGTCTGGGGCTGCCGGTGTGCTAAAATAAAACCTTGACTCGTGCAGAAGTTCGACCGCATCACTTCCGGCAGCACCGCCTCCAGCCCCGCCCCTAGCCTGCTCTGCTGAAGGGGGGCGGGCCCAATCCATGATAGCACTGTGTATATCAATGGCAGGTCCAGGAAAAATATAGAGCTGTGCCTGTGGGAGGGGCCAAGGCTTTGTATAGAAGACATTCCTCATCAATATGATCATCCACACTGCATGATGTACATAATGTGAAGGGCTGTTCAATCTGTTCAGGAACGAAAACAGCAGCCTGACACATGGAGCCTCCGCTTACACAAATCTGTCTGTACACAGCCCTGCAAAATACATAAAAGGGAGGTCAAGGAAAATTATAGAGCAGTGTCTGTGACAGTGGCGGTTGGTGCTCAAAAATTTTGGGGGGGCGCAAACAAACTGAAAAATACTGAAACCACCCCAGCCCCCCCCCCCCCCAATCAATTGCAGCCTATCAAATGCAGCCACTGTGCCCCTCATACACAGCCACTTGTGCCCCTCATATGCAGCCACTTGTGCCCCTCATACACAGCCACTTCTGCCATTCATATGCAGCCATTTGTGCCCATCAAATGCAGCCAGGCGCGTCCCCCAACTCGGCTGTTACTTCACTAACCAATCCCCCCCCCGCACGCGGCTGGTCTAGTGGCACTTACCGAGTGACGGGTTTCCTCCTCTTCTGTGGTGGCGGCTGTGGCCCCTGTGTCCGCTCGGCTCCTCAGGCTTCTATAGTATGTGTCTATAGTATGCCTGTAAAGGGGGGCATGTTTCTCGTAATTAGAACAGTCTGACAGCAAAATGACATTTCTAAAGGTAAAAAGTCATGTAAAATTACTATCGCTAGCGCCAGCTATAATGAATTGTCGGTCCGGCAATACACATAAAAGTTCATTGATAAAAACGGCATGGAGTTTCCCCACAAGGGAACCCCGAACCAAAATTTAAAAAAAAAACTGCGTGGGGGTCCCCCTAAATTCCATACCAGGCCCTTCAGGTCTGGTATGGATATTAAGGGGAACCCTGCTCCAAAATAAAAAAAAAGGCGCGGGGTCCCCCCATAAATCCATACCAGACCCTTATCCGAGCACGCAACCTGGCAGGCCGCAGGAAAAGAGGGGGGAACGAGAGAGCGCCCCCCCTCCTTAACCATACCAGGCCACATGCCCTCAACATTGGGAGGGTGCTTTGGGGAGAAGGACCTCATCCCCACAAGCCTTGCCCGGTAGTTGTGGGGGTCTGCGGGCGGGGGGCTTAGCGGAATCTGGAAGCACCCTTTAACAAGGGGACCCCCAGATCCCACCCCCTCGTGTGAATTGGTAATGGGGTAAAAATGTACCACTACCATTTCACAAAAAAAGTGTCAAAAAGGTTAAACGCATGAGACGGTTTTTGACAAGTCCTTTATTAGTTTCTTCTTCTTTCCGCTTATTCTTCCATCTTCTTTCTTCTGGTCTTCCTTCGGTGTTCATTTTCTTCTTCCTCCATCTTCTTCTTCCTCCATCTTCTTCTTCCTCCGCTCTTCTCGTCCTGCATCTTCCTGCGGCTTCTTCTCCGCTCCGTCTGCATGATCCGCCTCAGTGGGAGTCTTCCGCCGCGTGACGCTTCGGTTCTTCTGACACTTCTTACATAACGAAGGGTGGGGCCACCCGGTGACGCACAGGGACTTCCTGGGACTTTCCTATGGCTTTCCCCGTGTTGTCAGAGGGGGCGGGGACACGCCCCGCCCTCCGTTATATAAGAAGTGTCAGAAGAACCGAAGCGTCCCCCCTCTTTTCCTGCGGCCTGCCAGGTTGCGTGCTCGGATAAGGGTCTGGAATGGATTTTTGGGGGGACCCCACACCATTTTTTTTAAATTTTTGGTTCGGGGTTCCCCTGTGGGGAAATTCCATGCCGTTTTTAGCAATAAACTTTTATGTGTATTGCCGGACCGACAATTCATTATAGCCGGCGCTAGCGATAGTAGTTTTACATGACTTTTTTTCCTTTAGAAATGTCATTTTGCTGTCAGACTGTTCTAAACACAGGAAACATGCGCCACTTTACAGGCATACTATAGACACCCCCCAGGTACGAAATTTAAAGGGATATTACACTTTTATTGTTTCACTTTAAGCATTATTAAAATCACTGCTCCCGAAAAAACGTCAGTTTTATAACTTTTTTTTGCATTGATACATGTCCCCAGTGTCAGGACCCGGGTCCCCAAACACTTCTTATGACAATAACTTACATATAAGCCTTTAAAATGAGCACTTTTGATTATTCATGTTCGTGTCCCATAGACTTTAACGGTGTTCACACTAATTGTTTGCCTGTTCGCATGTTCTGGATGCGAACAAAACCGGGGGGTGTTCGGCTCATCCCTAGCCATGGGGTGCCATGTTGAACTTCCAGTGACCAGAATGAGAAAGTAAGAGCAATAACACCAAATTTAACACACAGTCAGCTTGTTACCAGAATCCGTTCCCCCTGGATAGAAAGGGTCTGGGGTAAAAAAGAAGAGTGAGGATGATCGATACAAAGAGTAGAGCAGTCAGAGAAACAGATGTGCACAGTGGCTGCGTTTAAAGATTTTTTTTTTCAGATTTTTTCAGTTTGTTTGCACCCCCCCAAAAATTTTCAGCACCATCTGCCACTGGGAGGGGGTAATAATAAATTAGATAAAATGAATAGGAGGGGTAACAATAATATAAAATAATAGAAAGATTAACAATGAATATAAAATAATAGGAGGTGTAATAATAAATAAAATAATAGGAGGGGCAATAAAAAATTAGATAAAATAATAGGAAGAGATGATAATGATGACGTGTATACTGATAGATATATAATAGGTGGTAGTAATAATAATAATAATAATAGGGACTGTGGGGAGAATTTCCAGTGTTCAATAAATAATATTAAATAATAGGCGGGATAATAATGATGACGTGTGTATAGTTTATATATATATATAGATAGATAGATATAGATATCTATATAGATAAATCTCTCTCTCTCTCTCTCTATATATATATATATAAATAATCTATATGTGTGTGTATGTATATATATATATATATATCTATATACATACACACACGCATACACACACACATATAGATATATTATATATATCTATATGTAAGGAGTAATAATATTGTACCAGATATATATTTTATAAGGAGTGAAAATATATACATATATAGGAGTGAAAATATATACATATATAAGGAGTGATAATATATACATATATAGGAGTGATAATATATACATATATAAGGAGTGATAATATATACATATATAGGAGTGATAATATATACATATATAGGAGTGATAATATATACATATATAAGGAGTGATAATATATACATATATAGGAGTGATAATATATACATATATAGGAGTGATAATATATACATATATAAGGAGTGATAATATATACATATATAAGGAGTGATAATATATACATATATAGGAGTGATAATATATACATATATAGGAGTGATAATATATACATATATAGGAGTGATAATATATACATATATAGGAGTGATAATATATACATATATAAGGAGTGATAATATATACATATATAAGGAGTGATAATATATACATATATAGGAGTGATAATATATACATATATAGGAGTGATAATATATACATATATAGGAGTGATAATATATACATATATAGGAGTGATAATATATACATATATAGGAGTGATAATATATACATATATATTTGTGTGGATGGACTAATAACATTGTACAGGGGACGCGCACGGGGACGCGCACGGGGGCGGGGACGGTAGAAGGATGTAGGAGGAGCGGCAGTGCAGAGGGCTGGAGAGGCGGAGTTCCGATCTCCGCCGAGAGACAGGGGGAACAGATTTCGACGGGGAACCAAAAGGGGCGGGGTATTAGTAGAGGAAGTGAGTTGCGATGGGATAAAAGTTCCGAAGACTTTACTCTGATTGGAAGATTGTTGCCAGGTTCCCGGATCGCCGCCCTCCCATTGGCTGTCAGTCGGGATGCTGGGCTCTGATTGGGGAGCTGCCTGTCAGTCACACGGAGGGCCGGGTCCTGATTGGTTGGGTGCCGGGTCCTGATTGGACGGCCAGTCTCCGGGCTGTATGGGGATCTGTGACCTGCTGTGGAGGCGCCTGTGCCGGCCTCTTATCATGTCCCAGGCCGAGGCTCGGGCCTTCAGCGCCCCGAGAGACCCTCCGACACATCAAGAACAAGGAGAAGCTGAGCCGGACCGGAACCCTCGGGCCCCACACCTTCTATGTACAGACCGGGGCCTCCGGGAGCCGCGACACCGGGGCCTCCCTCTACCTCTTCTCCGAGCACAACCGGTGAGCGGGGGAGGGGCTATACCGGGGGAGGGGCCACACCGGGGGAGGGGCCACACCGGGGGAGGGGAGGGGCCACACCGGGGGAGGGGAGGGGCCACACCGGGGGAGGGGAGGGGTGCTGGGGGCAGGAGGGGTCACAGTGGGGGAGGGGAGGGGTGCTGGGGTCAGGAGGGGTCACAGTGGGGAAGGGGAGGGGTGCTGGGGTCAGGAGGGGTCACAGTGGGGAGGGCTGCTGGGGTCAGGAGGGGTCACAGTGGGGAGGGGGAGGGGTTCTGGGGACAGGAGGGGTCACAGTGGGGAGGGGTGCTGGGGTCAGGAGGGGTCACAGTGGGGAGGGGGAGGGGTGCTGGGGGCAGGAGGGGTCACAGTGGGGAAGGGGAGGGGTTCTGGGGGCAGTTGGGGTCACAGTGGGGAGGGGGAGGGGTGCTGGGGGCAGGAGGGGTCACAGTGGGGAGGGGGAGGGGTGTTGGGGGCAGGAGGGGTCACAGTGGGGAGGGGGAGGGGTGTTGGGGTCAGGAGGGGTCACAGTGGGGAGGGGTGCTGGGGTCAGGAGGGGTCACAGTGGGGAGGGGGAGGGGTGCTGGGGGCAGGAGGGGTCACAGTGGGGAGGGGGAGGGGTGCTGGGGTCAGGAGGGGTCACACAGAGAAGCGCAGTCTGTGGCCTTTGGGGTTCTATAAGGTGGGGGGAGAACTAATGAGAGGAGGAGTCTACATCTCCATAGAGAAGGCCGACATCTTAGGAACACTGTTCAGGGATTTGGGGTGATTCCGGAGCCACATGTGGGGTATTGGGGACACAGTGGCAGCAGATGAGGGTTGTGATGTCATCGGTCCCCTGTCCCCTGTGATGTCATCGGTCCCCTGTCCCCTGTGATGTCATCGGTCCCCTGTCCCCTGTGATGTCATCGGTCCCCTGTCCCCTGTGATGTCATCGGTCCCCTGTGATGTCATCGGTCCCCTGTGATGTCATCGGTCCCCTGTCCCCTGTGATGTCATCGGTCCCCTGTCCCCTGTGATGTCCCCTGTCCCCTGTGATGTCCCCTGTCACCTGTGATGTCCCCTGTCACCTGTGATGTCCCCTGTCACCTGTGATGTCCCCTGTCCCCTGTGATGTCCCCTGTCCCCTGTGATGTCATCGGTCCCCTGTGATGTCATCGGTCCCCTGTGATGTCATCGGTCCCCTGTCCCCTGTGATGTCATCGGTCCCCTGTCCCCTGTGATGTCATCGGTCCCCTGTCCCCTGTGATGTCATCGGTCCCCTGTCCCCTGTGATGTCATCGGTCCCCTGTCCCCTGTGATGTCACCTGTCCCCTGTGATGTCACCTGTCCCCTGTGATGTCATCGGTCCCCCTGTGATGTCATCGGTCCCCTGTGATGTCATCGGTCCCCTGTCCCCTGTGATGTCATCGGTCCCCTGTGATGTCATCGGTCCCCTGTGATGTCATCGGTCCCCTGTGATGTCATCGGTCCCCTGTGATGTCATCGGTCCCCTGACCCCTGTGATGTCATCGGTCCCCTGTCCCCTGTGATGTCATCGGTCCCCTGTCCTCTGTGATGTCATCGGTCCCCTGTCCCCTGTGATGTCATCGGTCCCCTGTGATGTCATCGGTCCCCTGTCCTCTGTGTTTCCTCTCTTGTAGGTATCTCTTTAATTGTGGAGAAGGGACACAGAGGCTGATGCATGAGAACAAGTAAGATGTATTCCCTCTTCTGATTGGTTGAATATAATATATATATATATATAACGCTCTCTCTGTATATTCCCATCGCAGGCTGAAGTCGTCTCATCTGAACACCTTGTTTGTGACCCGGATGAATTGGGCCAATGTGGGAGGTTTATCAGGCAAGTCATGTGATGGGCGGTGAAGGGTCATCGCTCTGCCATTGGACGGGTCACCATATGGGGCGGTTGGCGAGGGGTTAATGCCGGTGACAGACTCATCATCTATAATCAGAGAGATGCAATTATCGGACCTCCAGCTGTTGCAGAACTACAAGTCCCATCATGCCTCTGGCTCTGGGTGTCAGGCTTGTGGCTGTCAGAGTCTTGCAATGCCTCATGGGACTTGTAGTTCTGGAATATCTGGAGGTTCCAGTGATTGGATATCCCTGATCTCTATCATTTCTGACTTGCCCAGTGTTTCCTCATCTCTGGTGTTGCCCCCCTGTAGGCATGCTGCTGACATTGAGGGACGTCGGACTTCCTTCCTGTGTGGTGGCCGGACCTCCTCAGCTGGTAAAATCTCCACATTTTTATATTTCCATTGTTGTGTCCTAGTGGTGGGGGATGTGCACAATGCAGCATCTCCTATCGGGGGAGGGGAGGGGGATTTACTAAAACTGGTCCACACAGGATCTGCTGCAGCTCTGCATAGGAACCAATCAGCTTCCAGGGATTTTTGTCAAAGCTTCATTGGACAAGCTGAGGTTAGAAGCTGATTGGCTCCCAGGATGAGCTGCACCAGATTCTGAGTGCTCCAGTTTTAGGAAATCTCCCCCCATAGGAACCGGAAGATCGTATTTCCTTCATTTCTTTCTCCAGCTTGGACCAATGTATGTGTGTGCCATGCTTGTGGCATCCGGTGCCGGAATGGGCGCCAATCGGGGAACACACACCAAAAGTATTGGGACGCCCGCATTTACACACACATGAGCTTTAATGAGGAAGTAAACCCCTCCCCCCTTGTGTGTTTTGTGCCTATATATAGGTGGCACTATAAATATATCTTCATCTAGAAGAACGATCGAACATTCCCATCGACACCCTCCTAAACCTTGTGGACGGCCTTCCCAGAAGAGGTGAAGCTGTTATAGCTGCAAAGGGCGGAGCCAACTCAATATTGAACCCTCCGGACTAAGACTGGGAGGTCATTAACTCCTTCAGATCTGCGCCATAGCCGAATGACGGCCACAGAGCGGACTTACTTTGCTGGGAGTACATCAGTAGACGTCGTCCTGTGCCCGAGCAGCCTGCAGCACGCTCTGTGATCAGCGGGTCTATGAGATTCGGCTGATCACAGATCGGAGTAAGGGGTCGATCCTGAACCCTTATCACATGATCAGCTGTCAACCAATGACAGCTGATCATGTGATGTAAACAGAGCCGGTAATCGCCTATTTTTTATCCTCGCGATGATAGTGAGGAGGAAAAAAAAAAAAAAAGCCGATCACCAGCGGCTCTCAGAGGGTTATCGGTCCCGATCAAGGAGAGCTGCCGCATGCTCATCTGTGCCCACCTGCCATTGCCACCTACCTGTGCCCACAGTGCCGCCTTATCTGTGCGTCATCAGTGCCGCCTTCTCTGTGCCTCATCAGTGCCGCCTTCTCTGTGCGTCATCAGTGCCGCCTTCTCTGTGCGTCATCAGTGCCGCCTTACCTGTGTGTCATCAGTGCCGCCTTCTCTGTGCGTCATCGGTGCCGCCTTACCTGTGCCTCATCGGTGCCGCCTTACCTGTGCCTCATCGGTGCCGCCTTACCTGTGCCTCATCGGTGCCGCCTTACCTGTGCCTCATCGGTGCCGCCTTACCTGTGCCTCATCGGTGCCGCCTTACCTGTGCCTCATCGGTGCCGCCTTACCTGTGCCTCATCGGTGCCGCCTTACCTGTGCCTCATCGGTGCCGCCTTACCTGTGCGTCATCAACAGCGCTGCCCATCAGTGGCATTTTACTGCCCATCAGTGCCGCCTTATCTGTGCCCGTCAGTGCAAATCAATGAAGTAGAAAAATTACCATTTTCTCATATGTTTCCCATTTTTTTATAATTAATTTCCTTCACCTCAAGTGTACATTTTATAATTAATTCATTCAGCTTATCTATCATTCATGGTTATTTTTTTTCATCGAGTTTAACGTGGGTTGTCCCAGTGTCGGTTTTGTTCCCTGTCACATTGGTGCTCCTCCTGTATGCGCTATGGCGGCTCAGGCCTCCGCTTGTCCTGTTGGCCGATACTGCCTTGGTCCGAAGCTGCGATGCACACTGTGGTTGGTCCCCCCCGCTGCCCTTACCCTGGGCGGGCGGGGCCTCTCTCACTGTGCATGGACGTCACGCATCTCACGCCGGCTGTATGGCGTCCTGAGACGCCATATAACGGCAGCTTGAGTCTTACACTCTCCATCGCTCGGCAGGCCTGGAGGTAGACCCACGACCGGCCGGCTTGGGGTCCTAGCTGGCGGGATCGGGGTGCCTCCCGGCCACCTATTGGGCAGCTGGTGCTGGACGTTGGGGGTTCCCTCCTCGGCGGTGCCCCCCGCAGTGTCCCTTCCAGTATGGGCTCTCACTTGTCCACTTCCCTCACCATCCCCTTGGCTGATCCGCCCTCATCCTCACATCAGGTATGTCCATTCCTCACTTTTCACCTCTCACCTTTCCAGTCTTCTCTCTGACCTCTTTTAGCTTTCTCTTCAGTGGATAGCCACACTGTCTCTTCCCTTATCCTCTCACCCTCTTACTCCTCTTTTCATCTTCCCCCTTACCTATCTCCCACTCTCCCCCCCCCCCCCCCCCCTTTCCAGACCCATCCCCCCTCTTCCCATACTCCTCCACTTTTGTCCTTCCCTCTCTTTCCTCCCTTTCCCCTCACTTCACTACTCCTCCCTTTCATTTTCTCCTTCTCCCTCCTTCCTCCTTTTCTTTTCTCTTCCCTTTCTTTTCTTCCCCCCTCATCTCACTTACATATTCACTTTTTTGCTGTTTTTTTGAGCTTTCATGTTTTTGCTTTCTACCACATATTTGGTTATTTACACATCACCCCCCACACTTGTCTCTTACAGGTTGTGAAGTGCATCACTTTCCTTCCTCCATACGGGGTCACACACAACACCCATCCACTTCCATTCCCCACACTGACCCATCTGGGGGGCCACTTGTGTGGGCGGCGCCGCTGAGGCATACCCCCTCAGCTTCGGACCCTGGCACACGGGCTGGCTCGGCATGTGGGGCCGTGTCGTCTTCGCGCATGCATGTTGCGAGTCCTTGTTTCCGGTGAGAAAGCAATATTCAGTCCTGTTCCATCACTACCCATTTGGTTTTCAATAATACTCATTACTGCTATCTCCCTAACTTTTAGATGATACAACGGTTACGCTCCTGATGAGGGGCTATAAGGCCCCGAAACGACGTAGAGCTCAGATCCACCGTTTTGTATACATAATGATTCATCACAAGCGTATGAACGTTCCTACCTACTGTATGTCATGTTTGCATTCGTTTTTCTTGTCGATTTTTATACAATTTTTGAATGATTTTAACCATCATTATAGAGCCATGTGCCTTAATATGTATGTAAAAATATGAAATTGTGAAATTTTTGTATTATCTCAAGAATAAATCACATTCTTATCCAATCTACATTCTTGCCCCCTTGTGCCTCATTTAAAGTCCCGCATCTGTTCTCTTTTACTTTCTTTTAGAAAAATTACCTGTTTATAAAATTTTATAACAAACTATGAAACATGATTTTTTTTTTTTTTTCAAAATTTTTCATCTTTTTTTGTTTGTTTAACAAAAAATAAAAATCCAGCTGTGATTAAATACCACCAAAAGAAAGCTCTATTTGAAAAAAAAATGATAAAAATGATATAAATGTCCTATGTGTACAATGTTACATGACTGAGTAATTGTCATTCAAAGTGCGTCAGCGCTGAAAGCTGAACATTGTCCTGGGCAGGAAGGGGGAGGGGAGTGCCGGTAAGCAGAGAGGTTAAAGTTCATGTGTGTGTAAAGGTGTCCCAATACTTTTGGTAAGATTGTATTCTCTCAATGTATGAAAAGTGTTTCTGTTTTGACAAGGTGGAAAGGCGAATGGTGACATCACAACCTCCACCTTGTCCAATCAGAGATCACTTTTTTTGTTGATGGAGAGAATGCAAAGTGTGCTCCATATGGTGCCGTGTCTTGAGGGTGACCCACTGTGATCATTAAGCAGCACAGCAGCCAATCGGCTCGGGACTCGGATGCTCCCTACAATCCCTGTAGTCAGTGGTACCTACTGTCCTCATTTCCATCTTCTGCAGGTTTGGGCTCCACCTACTTCCATCGGTTCAAGCTGGAGCAATTCTAACTGTAAACCTTTCCATACCAGAACGGAAGCCATGCTCTAGAGCAGTGATGGAGAACCTCGGCACCCCCAGATGTTTTGGAACTACATTTCCCATGATGCTTCACTACACTGCAGAGTGCCTGAGCATCATGGGAAATGTAGTTCCAAAACATCTGGGGTGCCAAAGTTCCCCATCACTGTCCTAGGCGGAGCACACCTGAACCTGGTAAGTGCAGCTCTGATAGGTTCACTATAACTTCACCCAAAATGAAAAGGTGAATGAACACGCCCCTCATCGTCCCACCCCCCCCGCCCCTCCCCAGTCCCTGTTACACTCGCATATGTGAACCTGACCTAAAACACGACCAGAAATGTCTTCAGTGCCAGTAATTGTCAGGCAGGGATGGTGCCAAAAAGCACCGCTCCACTTCATCATGTGAGATGATCCCAAAAGGAGAACAAACCGCACCTTGCTGCCCCGCAGCTACGAATCCTCAGAGCGTCGTGGTGACTCGGCACTGGTTCCTGAATGTCTGCGCTCAGCAGAAGACATAAACACCGATCGGGGAGTCTGAAGAATAAAAACTGCTTCTATTTATTTAACCAATTACACTTACAGTGCCGCCGCATACAATGTTAGTATCTCTGTCCCAGAGAGCGTCACCAGATTTCCCACCGGCGTGCACGATGACGTCACATGTCCGGCCCCTCCCAACGCGTTTCTGGGAATAGATGGAATTGAGGAGAAGTGCCGGTCTCCCTGCAGCCTCTGCGGGGTGATTGCACAGCATTTAGTGGTGTGGGCAGCAGGATAGATAAGTATTCGATGTCTTCTTTAAGGATGAGCTCCGGCGTGTTCGCACAACCCACGTGCCGAGGCCGCGCCAGGAAGTCGGCACTGCGGAGCGCTAATCACAGGCAGTGAGACGTAGTCCCGATGTGCGGCTGCAGAGATGGGGAAATGTCTCACTGCTTGTGATTAGCGCTCCGCAGTGCCGACTTCCTGGCGCGGGCTCTGCACGTGGGCTGTGTGGGAACACGCCGGAGCTCACCCTTAAGGCCCCGTACACACGATCGGACTTTTTGACAACAAACATGCAAATGACCTGTTTTAAGGCAACATCCGCCCGTGTGTACGCTCCAGCGGACAAACCTTTTTTTGGTTTTCATCGGACAGATGTCGGCTGTGCGAACAGACAAACTTGGCGGCAACAAAAGTCCAACGTCGGCTGGTCCGATCGTGTGTACACAAAACCATCGGACTTTAGTCCAAAGTACAAACACGCAGGATCAGAACCAATGCAAAAGATCAGACAATACAGAAGGTGACCAAAGGGTGGCGCCGGAGAAATGAACGTCCTCTTTTCAATTGTCGTCAGTACGTTCGTGTTTGTTACCTAAAAAGTCCTGCCGTGTGTATGCAGAACAAGTTCACGGCCAACGCCCTTTGGACAGAAATCCACAGAGAAGTTTGAAGTCCGATCGTGTGTACGAGGATTTAGTCTTCTTTGTGAAGAGGTTTCCCCTCTGTGACTGTGTTAGATTGGAGTGTGGTCAGTATTGTCATTCTTTTTGTTTTTTTTCCTTGTTAACACAGGAGAAGCTCCTGCAGGCCATCAAGACCTACTGTGGACCTCTAGACGGCCTTAATGTCGGTAAGTCTTTTTTTGTTTTTTCCAAGACTACATGCTGTGTGATTTGGCATCAGATGCCCGCTCCGTGGTTCCCAGGCTCCTCCCACTCCTCCCCGGAGCCTCAGACTAATGATATCAGGGTGGTGAATGGGAGGTGCTGCAGGAACAATTGCCCCCCCGATTTTCCCTTTGGGCAGTATGAACCCGAAAGTGCTCCACAAAAAGGTCCAAATCCCAACTGGGGGGGGGCACAGAGGATGCTGCATGTCTAAAGGGAATATTTGTAAGAGGTGGCCGATGACAGTACAGCCCAGGAGGAGAGGAGATTGATGGTGACTGAAGTCTTCCATACAGCAAATAAAAGGAGGCTCAATATGGCTTCTGCAGCTTCGAAGGGTTATGTGGTGGAGATTGAAGTTTGCAGGGAATTGAGAATAGACATGGGGGGGGGGGGAGGGGACTTTGCTACAGGTGATGGGGGGGGGCGGGGTTCCCTTTTTTAAACTGGCTTTTAGCACAGGAAAGATTCAGTCCAATGCCATTGCAGTGCAGCAGCTGTTCTTCTATTACAGGGGACTTCAAACTACGGCCCTCCAGTTGTTCAGGAACTACAATTCCCATCATGCCCGGTCAGGTCTGTGAATGTCAGTTTTGCAATGCCTCATGGGACGTGTAGTTCCGTAACACCTGGTGGGCCGCAGTTTAGAGATTCCTGTCATCTATTATATGTAACCAGAAGCCCCGCCCCCTTTTCTTTTTTTCCTGGCAGGTTCGGCCCGAGGACGGAGCACCTGATCCTGAATGAGAGCGTTTCCTCCATCCATAACCAAAGTGCCTACAGAATTCAGACCCAGCTGAACCTCATCCACCCTCGTATCTTCCCGCCTCTCCCTGACCTCTCTCGGAAGGTAAGTGGCTGTGCATGCTGGGATTTGTAGCTCTGCGGTGGGGAGCTGCTTCCATAGAGTCTCCCATGTGGTTTTGTATGCAGGAGACGGCAGAGAAGGACGTCCGAGGAGTTAAAGCAGAATGTCTTCTAAAGTACCAGCTGAGACCGACCAGGGAATGGCAGAGGTAAGCCGACTCCTCATTGGCTGTGCACCGATACCCTTCTGTAGTTGGTGGTAGGTGTACCAGCGTGGCACAGGCGAAGGCGTGTCTCCTATGGTTACTCCATTGTCGTGGCCGGAGGATCCAACCGATAATATTAGTAATTTATTTTATCTTTCTACAATTCAACCCAAAAGAATCGGATCAGGAGAGCCTTGGAAAAGTAAGAGCTCCGCCCACATCTCTTTTCATTGGCCAAGGCCCTTCTGCATCAGAAACAAACCTTTCCGTAGATTTCATGTGCACTTCTGGCCAAGGTGTGGAAATTGGAGGATTTCCATATTCCCCCAGCAGAGCAAATCAACTTCAAAACAATCCCTCACTGAACTCTGTAGCTGCAGGCACTGCGGAGCAATTCATTCTCAACTATTGCAGAAGTCATTCTATCAGCAGCTCTTCTTCCTCTCCTGGAGATCCGGCTCTATTTACATTACAGCTTAGAAGGGGGAGCGCGGGAAACGAGCTGCTGGGAGAGTGGGGAGCCGGGGGTGCGGAGTTCCTGAGTAACTGCTGGGAGGGGGGAGCCCGGGGGGGGGGGGAGTTCCTGAGTAACTGCTGGGAGTGGGGAGCCGGGGGTGTGGAGTTCCTGAGTAACTGCTGGGAGTGGGGAGCCGGGGGTGTGGAGTTCCTGAGTAACTGCTGGGAGTGGGGAGCCGGGGGTGTGGAGTTCCTGAGTAACTGCTGGGAGTGGGGAGCCGGGGGTGTGGAGTTCCTGAGTAACTGCTGGGAGTGGGGAGCCCGGGGGGGGGGAGTTCCTGAGTAACTGCTGGAAGAGTGGGGAGCTGGGGGTGCAGAGTTGCTATGTCACAGCTGGGAGGGGGGAGCAGGGGGGCTGATCTACTGTACAATACTCCAACCCTCTTCTCTTCTGGTGGGGCTGTACGGTTGTTCTGGTACAACAATGTCTGTTGTTGGCTGAAGCTTCTGGACCAAGTTATCTGCTGATCTAAGTTAAGTATGGTCAGCACGGTGGCTGAGTGGTCAGCACCTCCTCCTGGCAGCACCGGGGTCATCGATTTTGAATCCCAACCACAACATTACCTGCATGGAGTTTGCATGTTCTCCCTGTGTGGGTTTCCTCCGGGTATTCTGGTTTCCTCCCACACTACAATGACTTGCTGGTAAGTAGGGTTACATCGATATCAGTGCCGATAGCGAGTATTTGCCCGAGTGCTTCACCTGATACCTTTGCATCCCGGAAGTCAGTGGGCGGGTGGAGTGGGTGGGAGAAGGCGGAGCTTGGGTCCTAGCACAGTGAGAGTCCTTGCAGTGGAGGAAGGTAAGCTTATGGGGCAGGGGTGTGGGTCGCAGCCGCACGCTATCCATCAGCATCGGTGACCCGGGCCATCAGAATCATTAACGGAAGTGACGGCCCGCGTCTCCGTCAGAGGCTGTACACTGCAACGCCCATCTTGGTACACCCAAGATGTCCGCTGCTGCATTCTGACTAGACTTTACTGAGGCCGAGTGCAGGGTGTATCAAGATGGGCGTTGCAGTGTACAGCTCATCAGTCTTGTCGATTTTTATATTTTAGTGCTGCATTATTTTCAGTGCCACTGCCTACCAAACAGTTCCACCTATCATTGCCCATAAGTGCCACCTATTAGTACACATAAGTGCTGCAAATCAGTGCCCATCAGTGAGTGTCAGCCATCAGTAAGTGCCAGCCATCAGTGCCCATCAGTGAGTGCCAGCCATCAGTGCCCATCAGTGAGTGTCAGCCATCAGTAAGTGCCAGCCATCAGTGCCCATCAGTGAGTGCCAGCCATCAGTGCCCATCAGTGAGTGCCAGCCATCAGTGCCCATCAGTGAGTGCCAGCCATCAGTGCCCATCAGTGAGTGCCAGCCATCAGTGCCCATCAGTGAGTGCCAGCCATCAGTGCCCATCAGTGAGTGCCAGCCATCAGTGCCCATCAGTAAGTGCCAGCCATCGGTGCCCATCAGTAAGTGCCAGCCATCGGTGCCCATCAGTAAGTGCCAGTCATCAGTGCCCATCAGTAAGTGCCAGTCATCAGTGCCCATCAGTAAGTGCCAGTCATCGGTGCCCATCAGTGAGTGCCAGCCATCGGTGCCCATCAGTGAGTGCCAGCCATCGGTGCCCATCAGTGAGTGCCAGCCATCGGTGCCCATCAGTGAGTGCCAGCCATCGGTGCCCATCAGTGAGTGCCAGCCATCAGTGCCCATCAGTGAGTGCCAGCCATCAGTGCCCATCAGTGAGTGCCAGCCATCGGTGCCCATCAGTAAGTGCCAGCCATCAGTGCCCATCAGTAAGTGCCGCATATTAGTGTCCAATGTTGTGCTTTGAAAACTGTGACATGACATCCAAAGAAATGATCAGTATCGGTGAGTACTGGAAAAAGTCTCGGTACTTGTACTCGGTCTTAGAAAAGTGGTATTGGTGCAACCCAACTGGTAAGTTACTTGGCTCCGGTCTGATTGGCTCCAGTATAGGAATGTGTGTTGGGGACATTAGATTGTCAGCTCCTTGAAGACGGGGACTGATGTGAATGTACAATATATGTAAAGCGTAAATTGTCAGCGTTATAGAAGTACCTGAAATAAGTAAAAGGAGCCGGTATAGTTGGCAAGGGGTGTGTGTGTGTGTGTATATATATATATATATATATGTATATGTATGTTCTCTATGCTTTAGGTTAATTGGAGGAGGAGGCGGTGTCTGGTGATTGGAGGAGGAGGCGGTGTCTGGTGATTGGAGGAGGAGGCGGTGTCTGGTGATTGGAGGAGGAGGCGGTGTCTGGTGATTGGAGGAGGAGGCGGTGTCTGGTGATTGGAGGAGGAGGCGGTGTCTGGTGATTGGAGGAGGAGGCGGTGTCTGGTGATTGGAGGAGGCGGCGGTGTCTGGTGATTGGAGGAGGAGGCGGTGTCTGGTGATGATCTCACAGTGATTGGTATTTCAGGGACATGGTCACCGGTAACAACGGTCCGGAGTTTGTGAAGGAGGCGATGAAGCTGCCGGGATTCCCGGACGCCCTGAAGTTGTGCAGACGGCTGCTAGAGGCCGACCTCCAACAATCTGCGGGTAAATACTAATGTTACTTCTAACCTTTTGCCCCGGAGTATTCGGAGGGGGACACCTCTGATTGGCTTTCATTGCTCGTTGTACATAAAACTGACCTCTGGGGTCCCGCCCACTTTTCATTCCTAGATCCCCTCCCCCGATGCTCAATAAAATCGCCATGAAGTATTTCTAATCCATGCCTTATGCCGTGTACACACGACTGTTTTTTCCGACGGAATTCCGCTCAAGCTGTCTTGCCTACACACGATCACACCGAAGTCCGACCGTCCAGAACGCGGTGACGTACAACACGTACGACGGGACTAGAAAAAGGAAGTTCAAGAGCCAGTAGCTTCCGTCTCGTACTTGCTTCAGAGCATGCGTCGTTTTTGGTCCGTCGGAAACAGCATACAGACGATCGGTTTTCCCGATTGGAATTGGTTCCGTTGGAAATATTTAGAACATCTTCCATTTCTAGGCCCGTCAGAATTTAAAAAAAAAAAGTCAGATGAGGCCCACACCCACGATCGGAATAGACGATGAAAAGCTTCCGTCGGACTTTTTCTGTCGGACATTCCGCTCGTGTGTACGCGGCTTTAGTTTCATTCGTTTTTGTTTTTTCTTTTAGGTTTTTGGGTCATTTTTTTTTTTTTATGATCGACATTCGAAAATTCAAAAATCCGAAATAATAACTTACTAACTAATAATAAATGATATTAATAATAAGGTATTGGAGTTTCCTTTCAAATGTGGCTGTTAGTGAACGTAACGAATACAAATCTAAACAAATGGAATGGAACTAATTAATAATAAATAATAATAGTAATAAAAAGTCATTTGTTACGTTCCATTCCTTTTAGACGCAGCATTCGTTATTTCCGATAATTCGTAACTTCAGATAAATTTGTATTCATTACGTTCACTAACAGCTAAATGTGAAAGGAAATTCCAATACCTATCATTTAATATTTAGTAATAGTTAAGTTATTATTAGTTATTATTTCAGATTTTCGTAATGAATTTATCCGAAGTAACAAATTATCTGAAATAATGAATGCCGCATCTAAACGAATGGAACATAATGAATTAATAATAATAAATAATAATAATAAAAAGGTTTTATTATTATTTATTATTATTAATTCGCTACGTTGCATTCGTTTAGATGCGGCATTCATTATTTCGGATAGTTCGTACCTTTGGATAAGTTCGTATTCCTTACGTTCTCTAACAGCCAAATTTGAAAGGAAATTCCAACACCTATAATTTAATGGTTAGTAATAGTTGTTATTATTTCAGGTTTTCGGATTTTCTTTCTTATTTTTGGATTCTCGTTCTTTTGAATTTTCCGATTTTCATTCTTATTTTTGAGTTTTAATGAATTTTTGAATTTTTTCGAAAATTCGAAATGGGTTTCCGTTAATTTGAATATTTCCGAATGAACGAATTTGCCGAACTTCACCGGGAAAAAAACGAATTAGTAAGGAATTGCACGTGTCTAGTTTTAACACAAGGGTGAGGCTCTTTATTTTCAGTCATGTGACGGTTATGTTTAAAATCTAATTTCTCTCGGATGAAAATAACTTTCACCTTTCGAAAACAAAAATCCTTATCCTGCTGTGTGGATTTGTTAAAAACTATCATTTAACCTTTTATTTTTTCTTTATTTTTTCTTTCGAAACAAAAATAAATATTTTGTACTATTCTGTTTTTGTTTGTTCTTTCATTACATGTGCAGTGCAAACCCTGATGTACTGTATGCTATCATTCTCTATGTATTACTTTTATATTATTTGTTTCCTTTGTTACCATTACAAAACAATAAAATGTATTCATTTACCAAAAAAAAGAAGGAAGCCTGTATTACCTGTTTGGACCATGAGGTGGTGGTAAAGGTCCACAGCTGGGTGGAGACATTTGCGCGTTCTGTGATCCAATACTCCGTTTTGTTGGAGTGAGAAGAAAAGAGAGAAAGAGAAAAGAACAAAACAATTCCTGAAATAAGAATAGGAAGACCCTTTGAGGGTCCGGGGATCTTCCAGGCGAGGTTTCCACCTCATCCCTTTAAATCTGAACACATATGAATTACTCGGGTTCTGAGGCTGATTAAGGTGGTAAGTAAACTCGATTGGTTCATTATCTGCATTAAATAAGCCTCAGAACCCGTGTAATTCATATGTGTTCGGGTTTTAAAGGGATGAGGTGGCAACCCTAGATGCACCGATACCATTTTTTTTTTTTTTTTTTTTTTTTACAGCGAGTATGAGAAACAATTTTTTTTTTTTTTGTACTCGCCGATACCAATCGCAACTGTTTTGTTTACACTTCAGCTGTCAGCAATTGTGAAGGAACCTGACTGGCCTGCACAGAGTCCTGACCTCAACCCCATAGAACACCTTTGGGATGAATTAGAGAGGAGACTGCGAGCCAGGCCTTCTCATCCAACATCAGTGCCTGACCTCACAAATGCTCTTCTGGAAGAATGGTCAAACATTCCCATAGACACCCTCCTAAACCTTGTGGGCGGCCTTCCCAGAAGGGGCGAAGCTGTTATAGTGCCTTGCAAAAAAGGGGGCGCCATACAAATGCCCCCCCCACACTTTTCACATATTTATTTGTATCATTTATCATTTTCCTTCCACTTCACAATTATGTGACACTTTGTGTTGGTCTATCACATAAAATCCCAATAAAATACATTTACGTTTTTGGTTGTAACATGAGAAAATGTGGGAAGTTTCAAGGGGTATGAATACTTTTTCAAGACACTGGAGTGGCGGCCTGTAATGCAGGGCACAGGCTCCCATTCATGCGTCGCCCCCCCTAATCTACATGCAGGGCGCAGCCCCCCTATTCATGCGTCCAGCCCCCTAATCTACATTCAGGGCGCCGGACACATTGATTCCAATGTGTTTTTTTTTTTTTTATGAAGCACATGATTAGAGCCTGAGGCTCTAATTGGCTCAAAAAAAAGGTTGGGAGAGCACTGTGCCCTGAGCCCACCCAGTTGTATGACAATAGTGAATGAATCTTCGCTACAGGCACGCTGATTCTCCTCCCGGCCAATCAGGAAGCGGGTCTTGAGACATGTTTTCCTGATTAGCCGAATGCAGAAGCGATCCTATTGGCCTAGGAGGAGGGAGGAGACACAGGGCCGTCGTGATGCCGAAGAGAAGACGCAGGAGGGAAGTGCTGCCCGGCTACTGGGGCACTGCATTAGCTGCAAAGGGCGGAGCCAACTCAATATTGAACCCTCCGGACTAAGACTGGGAGGTCATTAATGTTCATGTGTGTGTAAAGGCAGGCGTCCCAATACTTTTGGGAATATAGTGTATATTGCACAAGTAACTGTGTGTGTGTGTGCAGATATAGACAGAATCTATAGTAATTCACTGTTTCATCTACTTACTGTAAAGTATACAGTAACTCAATGTAAAACTTTTCTTTTAGTGTAATGCCACGTACACACGGGCGGACTTTTCACGGACTTTCGAACGAACGGACTTGCCTACACACGATCACAACAAAGTCCGATGGATTCGTACGTGATGACGAACACCGGACTAGAATAAGGAAGTTGATAGCCGGTAGCCAATAGCTGCCCTAGCGCCGGTTTTCGTCCGTCGGACCGGCATACAGACGAGCGGATTTTTAGACCGGACTCGAGTCCGTCGGATAAATTTGAAACGTGTTCCAAATCTAAAGTCCGTCAGATTTTTGACCGAAAAAGTCCGCTGCAGGTCCGATGGAGCCCACACACGGTCAGATTGTCCGCCAGATTCGGTCCGTCGGACAAGTCCGGTCGAAAAGTCCGCCCGTGTGTACGCGGCATTAGATGGAGTGGGGAGGGATTAGAACCCCGGTCAGTTTTTATTACTGTTTGTGCCCCCTGTTAATGAGATCCCCCTCTCTATTTTCATGTTTACTATTATTATTATTATACAGGATTTATATAGCGCCAACAGTTTACACAGCGCTTTACAATATAAAAGGGAGACAATACAGTTATAATACAATAAAATACAAGAGGATTAGGAGGGCCCTGCTCAGAAGAACTTACAATCTAATAGGGTGGGGCAGGTGGTACAAAAGGTTGTAACTGTGGGGGATGAGCTGATGGAAGTGGTAGAAGATTAGTGGGAGATGTGATCGGCTTCCCTGAAGAGATGAGTTTTCAGGGATCGTCTGAAGGTAGAAGAGTAGGGGATAGCCGGATAGATGGAGGTAGCGAGTTCCAGAGGATGGGAGAGGCTCTGGGTGATATTTGGAGACAAGATTGGTGATGTAGCTCAGGACAGAGTTGTGAAGGGCTTTGTGTGTTGTGGTTAGGATTTAGAATTTAATTGGCTGTGTGATTGGGAGCCAGTGTAGGGATTGGAGGAGAGGGTTGGTAGAAACTGAATGGAGACCAGTGTAGGGATTGGAGGAAAGGGTTGGTAGAAACTGAATGGAGACCAGTGTAGGGATTGGAGGAGAGGGTTGGCGGACACTGAATGGGAGCCAGTATAGGGATTGGTGGAGAGGGTTGGTAGACACTGAATGAAAACCAGTGTAGGGATTGGAGGAGAGGGTTGCCAGACACTGATTGGGAGCCAGTGTAGAGATTGGAGGAGAGGGATGGTGGACACTGAATGGAGACCAGTGTAGGGATTGGAGGAGAGGGATGGCAGACACTGAATGGAGACCAGTGTAGGGATTGAAGGAGAGGGTTGGTGGACACTGATTGGAGACCAATGTAGGGATTAGAGGAGAGGGTGGGTGGACACTGATTGGGAGCCAGTGTAGGGATTGGAGGAGAGGGTTGGTGGACACTGATTGGGAGCCAGTGTAGGGATTTGAGGAGAGGGATGGCAGACACTGAATGGAGACCAGTGTAGGGATTGGAGGAGAGGGTTGGCAGACACTGAATAGAGACCAGTGTAGGGATTGGAGGAGAGGGTTGGCAGACACTGAATAGAGACCAGTGTAGGGATTGGAGGAGAGGGATGGTGGACACTGAATGGAGACCAGTGTAAGGATTGGAGGAGAGGATTGGCAGACACTGAATGGAGACCAGTGTAGGGATTAGAGGAGAGGGATGGTGGACACTGATTGGGAGCCAGTGTAGGGATTGGAGGAGAGGGTTGGCGGACACTGAATGGGAGCCAGTGTAGGGATTGGAGGAGAGGGTTGGCAGACACTGAATGGAGACCAGTGTAGGGATTGGAGGAGAGGGTTGGCAGACACTGAATGGAGACCAGTGTAAGGATTGGAGGAGAGGGTTGGCAGACACTGAATGGAGACCAGTGTAGGGATTGGAGGAGAGGGTTGGCGGACACTGAATGGGAGCCAGTGTAGGGATTGGAGGAGAGGGATGGTGGACACTGAATGGAGACCAGTGTAGGGATTGGAGGAGAGGGTTGGCGGACACTGAATGGGAGCCAGTGTAGGGATTGGAGGAGAGGGTTGGCAGACACTGAATGGAGACCAGTGTAGGGATTGGAGGAGAGGGTTGGCAGACACTGAATGGAGACCAGTGTAGGGATTGGAGGAGAGGGTTGGCAGACGCTGAGCGATTGGTAAGGTAGATAAGTCTGGTAGCAGCATTCATGATAGACTGAAGAGGGGAGGAGTCTATGGAGAGGTAAGCCAATGAGAAGGGAGTTGTAATAGTCATGACGAGAGATAACGAGGGAGTGAATGAGGAGTTTGGTGGTTTCATTTGATAAAAAGGGGTGAATTTTAGAGATGTTATGAAGGTGAATTCTACAAACTTTTGACAATGATTGGACTTGAGGCTGAAATCACAAGTCAGAGTCTAGGATTACACCGAGTACCCTGACGTGAGGGGAGGGACTGATGGCTGCATTGTTGATTTTGATGGAAAATTCATGGCGGGGGCGGGGGAGAATATTAATAGCTCAGTTTTAGAGAGATTTAGTTGAAGGAAGTGGTGTGACATCCAGGCTGATATGTCAGTAATGGAGAGGAGACTGAAGGAGTGAGGTGAGGAGTAGACAGATAGATTTGGGTGTCATTGGCGTATAAGTGGTACTGGAAGCCGTGGGCGGTTATCAAGTGACCGGGGGAGGAGGTGTAGATAGGGAAGAGAAGGGGTCCAAGAACAGAGTCTTGGGGGACCCCCACAGAAAGGGGCAATGGAGAGGAGGAGACAGAGTTGTAGGTGACACTGAAGGAACGCTGTGATAGATAGAGAACCAGGATAGAGAAGAATCTCGGAGGCCAAGGGAATGGAGTTTATTGAGAAGGAGCGGGTGGTCAACAGTATCAAAGGCCGCAGAGAGGACAAGTAGTAGGAGTATGGAGTACTGGCTGTTGGTTTTAGCAGTTAGTAAATCGTTAGTGAGTTTTAGTAAGGCGGTTTCCGTAGAGTGCTGCGAGCGAAAGCCAGACTGTAAGGGGTCAAGAAGGTTATTTTCACTGAGGTAGGAGCTAAGACGGTTGTAGACTAAGCGTTCTAGAAGTTTAGAGGTGAATGGGAGCAATGAGATGGGTCTTAAGTTGTTCAGGTTGGTGGGGTCCAGTGAGGGCTTTTTAAGTATGGGAGTGATCTGTGCATGTTTTAGAGGGGAGGGGAAGATGCCACTAGAGAGAGAGAGATTGAAGATGTGGGTGAGGGAGCATAGGATAGAAGAAGAGGGTGACCGTAGTAGTTGTGAGGGAACAGGATCCAAGGGGACAATTGGTTAGGTGGGCATCTGAGAAGTTTTGGAACCTCTTCAGTAGTAGTTCAAAAGAGGAAAGTGTTGAATGTGGTGTTAGGCAAGGTATGTTGGGTGGGGAAGATGTCCGCACAGTGGAGGTGTCCTCAGGAATTGCATCAATCTTGTCTTTGAAGTGATTGGCAATCTCTTGGGCAGTGAGTGAGTTAGTGGGTAGAGGGGGGGTGGGGGACGAAGCAGAGAGTTAAAGGTTGAGAAGAGCCGACGGGGACTGGATGACAAAGTATTAATAAGAGAGACAGAGTAGGCTTGTTTGGCAGCATGGAGGTAGGAATTGTGATTTTGAAGGGCAGATTTATATTGGGTAAAGTCTTGCAGACATTTGGTTTTACACCACAGTCATTCAAGAGCACGGCAATGTCTCTTGAGATTTCTAGTGTTGTCAGTTTGCCAGGGTTGTAACAGTCGGGGCCTGATTCTGCGTGTGGTTAGAGGAGCAAGTGCATCTTGTGTTGATGAGAGTGAACTGTTGTAGACAGAGGTGGTCAGGACAGGTCAGGACAGGGGAGAGATTATGTCATATAGGTGGTCAGTAGCAGAATAGAGAAGAGAAGGGTTAAAGTGGCGAAGGTTCCTACAAGTAATTGTTTGCTGCTTGGAGGGATGGGTGGTTGGAAGCAAGGATACAGTGAAACTGATGAGGTTGTGATCAGAGAGAGGAAAGGGGGTGTTGGTGAGGTTGCCAAGATTGCAGAGATGGGAGAATACAAGGTCAAGGGTATTGCCATTGGAGAGAGTGGAAGTACGTGTCCATTGGGTTAGGTCAAAAGATGAGGTTAAGTCGAGAAGTTTAGCTGTAGTTGAGCTGTTAACATTGACAGGAATGTTGAAGTCACCAAGAATGATCGTGGATATTTCAGAGGAGAGAAAGTAGGGTAGCCAGGCAGCAAAGTCATCAAGAAAGCGCGATACCGGTCCAGGAGGCCGATATATTGCTGCAATTCTCAGAGAAATGGTAGAAAACAGACGAATACAATACATCTCGAAAGAAGAGAGGGATAGAGAGGGAGGGATAGGAAGGACTTGGAAGGTGCTTTGTGGGGATAGAAGGAATCCAACTCCCCACCTCCTTTCTGTCTGTTGGGTCTGGAGGAGTGAGTCCAATGGAGGCCACCATGGGAGACGGCAGCAGGAGAAGCTGAGTCAAAATTTTGAAGCCAGGTTTCCGTTATGGCGAGTATGTTAAGGCCATGAGAGATGAGGAGGTCATGTACAGATGTAAGCTTGTTACACATAGAGCGGGCGTTCCAAGGGGGACATGAGATAGGTGGGCTGCTTTGAGGAAGCAGGGGGATAGAAATTAAACTGAGTGGATTGCGGTGGTTGCCAGAGGGGGAGGGGTATTGGAGATGTGGCTTGCAGTTGGAAAATGGTGGACCAGGATTAGGAGAAATGTCACCTGAGACTAGGAGAAAGAGGAGGGCAAGGAAGGCAAGATGGGAGTGGGATGTGCATAAGCGCACGTGTCTAGTGGGCCTGGTGTTTATGCCAGCATGTGGGTACAGCAAATGCAGGAGATGATGGGTGCAGTAGTAGGGAGAGGGTAGGAGTGAGGGCGATATGTGCATGCTGCAGGGTAGAGAGGAGGGGTAGGGTAAGGATAATTTGAGGATAGAAGACACCGATGTGAGAATGAAGAGAATGAGGAGCATGTTAGTGGACAGAGTGGGAATCTGACTTGATATAAAATAAATGTCAGATGCTGGTTTGCTTGCCGTCTTGCAGAGTGGAGCAAAGTTCTTGTTGTATCTTCATCCAGCTTTAGGTAAACTGCGGCGGAGAAACTGTGCGTCACTCATGACAGAGCCATTCAGGAAAGAGCCATGGTGTCTGCGCCACCCCATAGGCTGCTTTAAATTTACAGGGAGACTGAGCAGGAATGCGTTTCTCTATTGGTCATTATTGGGTCTGATTTGAGACACCTGAATATGGGAGAGGAGATGGCCAATACCAGACCAGACACAGGCTAGGGTCGTAAATCTTATTACCTCTCTTCATCACTCAAGCCAAATGGGGTTGGGAATCAATCACCAGTAATGTTGCTAATGCAGTGTGGTTTTTATATAGCTAGCGTGAAATATAGAAGTTTAAAAATATGGAAGCAGAAGACATTTACCAAAAATGATACAGCAATGTCAGATAGTTCAGCAGAGTTCTTGTACTAGGTATGAAATCTGGCACAGAGCGGCCGCACTTCATATATGGTGGGCAGTCCTCAAGCGGTTAAATAGTCAGTTTGGACCAGCTTGCTATTTACTTACCTCTTCACCACCTGCTTTACCCACAAACCAGCACACCACAACGGCACGCATTGCGCATAGTTGAGGGGCAGTTGCAAAATGACCCCATTAACTTAAATAAAAGCGACAGGGGGTATAATTCCTGCAAAGCAACATGGCAGTGACATGTGTATACCCCTGGCCACTGCCCCTGCAGCCAAAGGGGGTAGCAATGGGGGGGGGGATGTTTTACAGCACCCCATCCACTAGTGTAAATGAGCCCTAACAGACGCAGTGTGCTGTACTGTATATCACAGAAGTAAGTACACCCCTCAGTGACATTTGTGTAAATCTTTTCTTCTATCTTTTCATGTGACAACACTGAAGAAATGACACTTGTCTACAATGTAAAGTAGTGAGTGTACAGCTTGTATAACAGTGTAAATTTACTGTCCCCTCAAAATAACTCAACACACAGCCATTAATGTCTAAACCGCTGGCAACAAAAGTCAGTACACCCCTAAGTGAAAATGTCCAAATTGGGCCCAAAGTGTCAATATTTTGTGTGGCCACCATTATTTTCCAGCACTGCCTTAACCCTCTTGGGCATGGAGGTCACCAGAGCTTCCCAGGTTGTCACTGGAGTCCTCTTCCCCTCCTCCATGATGACATCACAGAGCTGGTGGATGTTAGAGACCTTGCGCTCCTCCACCTTCTGTTTGAGGATGTCCCACAGATGATCAATAGGGTTTAGGTCTGGAGACATGCTTGGCCAGTCCATCACCTTTACCCTCAGCTTCTTTAGCAAGGCAGTGGTGGTCTTGGAGGTGTGTTTGGGGTGGTTATCATGTTGGAATACTGCCCTGCGGCCCAGTCTCTGAAGGGAGGGGATCATGCTCTGCTTCAGTAGGTCACAGTACATGTTGGCATTCATGGTTCCCTCAATGATCTGTAGCCCCCCAGTGCCGGCAGCACTCATGCAGCCCCAGACCATGACACTCCCACCACCATGCTTGACTGTAGACAAGACACACTTGTCTTTGTCCTCCTCACCTGGTTGCCCCCACACACGCTTGTCACCATCTGAACCAAATACGTTTATCTTGGTCTCATCAGACCACAGGACATGGTTCCAGTAATCCATCTCCTTAGCAGGGCCGGACTGGCCTACTGGGTGACCAGGATATTTCCCGGTAGGCTGGCTGCATTTAGTACCGCTGAGGCCGCTTTTGCCTCGGAGTTTGGCTGGCTGGCTGCCTGTGTCAGCTATATGCATAGTGCAGCGGCGGCGGCCGCCGCACTATGCATTGCAATGCCTGTGTCACTGTGTCTCTGATCCGGCGCCGCCCACCCTCAACTAATGTGTAATATGCCTCTGTGAGGGGAGGAGCAGGAGAACACCGTGCTGCTGGATTTTTCCCTTCGTCCCGTGCGGCGCCAGCACCGCCCACTAATCTGCACGAGGAGAATAGAAGTAGCCGTGCAGCTGCAGCAGAAGAATTAAGGTTCTCTCTCTCTCTCCTCTCTCCTCTCTCATCTCTCCTCTCTCTTCTTTCCTCTCTCTCTTATCTCTCTCTCCCTCTTCTCTCTCTCTCCCTCTTCTCTCTCTCTCTCTCTCTTTTCTCTCTCTCTCTCTTTTCTCTCTCTCTCTCTTTTCTCTCTCGTCTCTCTCTCTCTCTCTCTCTCTCTCTCTCTCTCTCTCTCTCTCTCTCTCTCTCTCTTTTCTCTCTCTCTCTCTCTCTCTCTCTTTTCTCTCTCTTTTCTCTCTCTTTTCTCTCTCTCTCTCTCTCTCTCTCTCTCTCTCTCGTCTCTCTCTCTCTCTCTCTCTTCTCTCTCTTCTCTCTCTTCTTCTCTCTCTCTTCTCTTTCTCTCTCTCTCTCTCTCTCTCTCTCTCTCTCTCTCTCTCTCTCTCTCTCTCTCTCTCTCCCCCTCCCTCTTCTCTCTCTCTCATCCAGTAAGAACTATTTTTACTCTGACTACAATTTTTTTTTTTTTTTAAGTAATCATGAAATGAAACAAATAATTATGACGGTCAGAAAGAAATGTAGACGTTGCTGTGGTCAAGACTATATAGTTTACAGCACAGCTGCTTACAATGTGCGGTGGTCAGGAGTATTTAGGAGAGCACAATCATCAGAATTTGATGATCTAAGCCTGTATTCAAGAGATTCCCCTTTCTGTTCTGGGACAACCTTTTATGAGACAGTAACTAAAGGAAAATCTGCAGCAGGTGTGTCCAAACCAGGCAATGAGGTCCATAATATTGTTACATGCAGGCAAGGGATATTCATTTTTATCTTTTATCATCAAGAACTGTTGTACCCATCGATTACAGCCACTGTACCCAATAAACGCAGCCACTGTGCCCATAAATTCCCGCCACTGTGCCCATCAAACACAGCCACTGTACCCATAAATTCCCGCCACTGTGCCCATCAAACACAGCCACTGTGCCCATCAAACGCAGCCACTGTGCCCATAAATTCCCGCCACTGTGCCCATCAAACACAGCCACTGTGCCCATCAAACGCAGCCACTGTACCCATAAATTGCCACCACTGTACCCAATAAACGCAGCCACTGTGCCCATAAATTCCCGCCACTGTGCCCATCAAACACAGCCACTGTGCCCATCAAACGCAGCCACTGTACCCATAAATTGCCACCACTGTGCCCATTAAACACAGCCACTGTGCCCATAAATTCCCGCCACTGTGCCCATCAAACACAGCCACTGTACCCATAAATTGCCACCACTGTACCCAATAAACGCAGCCACTGTGCCCATAAATTCCCGCCACTGTGCCCATCAAACACAGCCACTGTGCCATCAAACGCAGCCACTGTGCCATCAAACGCAGCCACTGTACCCGTCAATTGCAGCCACTGTGCCCATTAAACACAGCCACTGTGCCCATCAAACGCAGCCACTGTACCCATAAATTGCCACCACTGTGCCCATTAAACGCAGCCACTGTGCCCATAAATTCCCGCCACTGTGCCATCAAACGCAGCCACTGTGCCCATCAAGCGCCACCACTGTGCCCATTAAACGCAGCCACTATGCCATCAAACGCAGCCACTGTAACCATCAATTGCCGCCAGTTTGCCCCATCAATTGCCGCCAGTTTGCCCATCAAATCCTGCCAGTGTCCCCCCCCCGCTCGGCACTTACCTGTCTCAGGTCAGCGCGTTGCTCCGCGCACCCTGCGATAGGCATCCAATCACAGCGCCTGTCGCTTCAGCCAATCAGGTGACAGGTAACCAGACCCAGTGCACCTGATTGGCTGAGAGACGGGTCAGTGTTAGGGAAGCGATTTATTTGATTTCTTAACACACCACTGTGTAAGCAGCGAACACACAGCAGTGTATATTTATATATAAAGCCCTATGTGCTTTTATATGTGTCTTATCTATATATAATGCACTCTTTAAATGTGCTTTAAAATGCATGGTTTTCCATTTTATGAACAAGAAAATAATGACGTTATGCTGTTGGGCTGGTATAATAATGCTATGGGGCTGGTATGACATTTTTTCCAGGGCTGGTTTTCATACTCAGTCCGGCCCTGGTCCTTAGTCTGCTTGTCTTCAGCAAACTGTTTGTGGTCTTTCTTGTACATCATCTTTAGAAGAGGCTTCCTTCTGGGATGACAGCCATGCAGACCAATTTGATGCAGTGTGCGGCGTATGGTCTGAGGACTGACAGGCTGACCCCCCACCCCTACAACCTCTGCAGCAATGCTGGCAGCACTCATACGTCTATTTCCCAAAGACAACCTCTGGATATGATGCTGAGCACGTGACCTCAACTTCTTTGGTGGACCATGGCGAGGCCTGTTCTGAGTGGAACCTGTCTTGTTATACCGCTGTATGGTCTTGGCCACCGTGCTGCAGCTCAGTTTCAGGGTCTTGGCAATCTTCTTATAGCCTAGATCATCTTTATGTAGAGCAACAATTCTTTTTTTCAGATCCTCAGAGAGTTCTTTGCCATGAGGTGCCATGTTGTACTTCCAGTGACCAGTATGAGAGAGTGAGAGCGATAACACCAAATTTAACACAACTGCTCCCCATTCACACCTGAGACCTTGTAACACTAACGAGTCACATGACACCAGGGAGGGAAAATGGCAAATTGGTCCCAATTTGGACATTTTCACTTTTGGGTGTACTGACTTTTGTTGCCAGCGGTTTAGACATTATTGGCTGTGTGTTGAGTTATTTTGAGGGGACAGCAAATTTACACTGTTATACAAGCTGTACACTCACTACTTTACATTGTAGACAAGTGTCATTTCTTCAGTGTTGTCACATGAAAAGATAGAAGAAAAGATTTACACAAATGTCACTGAGGGGTGTACTTACTTTTGTCAGATACTGTACATTGGTCTCTCACCTGTATCTTGCCCCTGGAACCCACACATCACTCCGCTGGGATTCTCAGTGTTTAATGACTCTGCAAATCCCTATGGTGGGAATGTGATTCCTGTGGCTGGGAGTGAGAGCTGTGAGTGCTGAGCCCATACATTGCACTGACAGGCTGCAGTGATCACAGCTGATTGGTTACTATGGGCTCCTCTGCCTCATAACTAATCTGTACAATCATTAAATCAATCTGTGGTATATCTGAGAGCGGAATGTATAGAGCTACGATTATAAAGTAAATGTAAAACCCGAACACTAAATATCATTAAAAAAACATCACCATTTTTATTTTCTATAATGTCCTGTTTTATTTATTTTTTTCATCTGTTTTTGCTATAAATGCTGCTGATCTCCTGCGTCTCTTTTTCATGCAGTTTATCTTTCCCGTGTACTTTGGTCTCAGCTGAACATCATTTCTCCAGACATCGGGAAGCCAATCCTGAGCAATGTGTGTGAAGGGATCCCCTCCAGACCCCCTTATACTGTACCTTGGTGGTCTCACAGGGGCTCAGCTCCCGGGGAAGGTGTTCTAATGTCTCAATCTGTCTCAGTTTCTTCCGCAATCTCCTGAGTTCTGTGCAATTCATCATGACACTGCGAGAGCAATACAAACCTAATGAGAAAAGAAAAGGAAAGCGGGCGCAAGGGAGGTAAGAACATTCCAATGTCCCCACTATAGTCTATGACTGAGCCCAGGAGCTGACACTCCAATGTCCCCACTATAGTCTATGACTGAGCCCAGGAGCTGACACTCCAATGTCCCCACTATAGTCTATGACTGAGTCCAGGAGCTGACACTCTAATGTCCCCACTATAGTCTATGACTGAGCCCAGGAGCTGACACTCCAATGTCCCCACTATAGTCTATGACTGAGCCCAGGAGCTGACACTCTAATGTCCCCACTATAGTCTATGACTGAGCCCAGGAGCTGACACTCTAATGTCCCCACTATAGTCTATGACTGAGCCCAGGAGCTGACACTCCAATGTCCCCACTATAGTCTATGACTGAGCCCAGGAGCTGACACTCCAATGTCCCCACTATAGTCCATGGCTGAGCCCAGGAGCTGACACTCTAATGTCCCCACTAGAGTCTATGACTGAGCCCAGGAGCTGACACTCTAATGTCCCCACTATAGTCTATGACTGAGCCCAGGAGCTGACACTCCAATGTCCCCACTATAGTCTATGACTGAGCCCAGGAGCTGACACTCTAATGTCCCCACTATAGTCTATGACTGAGCCCAGGAGCTGACACTCTAATGTCCCCACTATAGTCTATGACTGAGCCCAGGAGCTGACACTCCAATGTCCCCACTATAGTCTATGACTGAGCCCAGGAGCTGACACTCCAATGTCCCCACTATAGTCCATGGCTGAGCCCAGGAGCTGACACTCTAATGTCCCCACTATAGTCTATGACTGAGCCCAGGAGCTGACACTCCAATGTCCCCACTATAGTCTATGACTGAGCCCAGGAGCTGACACTCTAATGTCCCCACTATAGTCTATGGCTGAGCCCAGGAGCTGACACTCCAATGTCGCCACTATAGTCTATAACTGAGCCCAGGAGCTGACACTCTAATCTCCCCACTATAGTGTATGGCTGAGCCCAGGAGCTGACACTCTAATGTCCCCACTATAGTCAATGACTGAGCCCAGGAGCTGACACTCCAATGTCCCCTCTATAGTCTATGGCTGAGCCCAGGAGCTGACACTCTAATGTCCCCTCTATAGTCTATGGCTGAGCCCAGGAGCTGACACTCTAATCTCCCCACTATAGTGTATGGCTGAGCCCAGGAGCTGACACTCCAATGTCCCCTCTATAGTCTATGGCTGAGCCCAGGAGCTGACACTCTAATCTCCCCACTATAGTGTATGGCTGAGCCCAGGAGCTGACTCTCTAATGTCCCCACTATAGTCTATGGCTGAGCCAGGAGCTGACTCTCTAATGTCCCCACTATAGTCTATGGCTGAGCCCAGGAGCTGACTCTCTAATGTCCCCACTATAGTCTATGGCTGAGCCCAGGAGCTGACACTCCAATGTCCCCACTATAGTCTATGGCTGAGCCCAGGAGCTGACACTCTAATGTCCCCACTATAGTCTATGACTGGGCCCAGGAGCTGACACTCCAATGTCCCCACTATAGTCTATGGCTGAGCCCAGGAGCTGACACTCTAATGTCCCCAGTACAGTCCATGACTGAGCCCAGGAGCTGACACTCCAATGTCCCCAGTACAGTCCATGACTGAGCCCAGGAGCTGACACTCTAATGTCCCCACTATAGTCTATGACTGAGCCCAGGAGCTGACACTCCAATGTCCCCACTATAGTCTATGGCTGAGCTCAGGAGCTGACACTCTAATGTCCCCACTATAGTCTATGGCTGAGCTCAGGAGCTGACACTCTAAAGTCCCCACTATAGTCTATGGCTGAGCTCAGGAGCTGACACTCTAATGTCCCCACTATAGTGTATGGCTGAGCCCAGGAGCTGACACTCCAATGTCCCCACTATAGTCTATGGCTGAGCTCAGGAGCTGACACTCTAATGTCCCCACTATAGTCTATGGCTGAGCTCAGGAGCTGACACTCTAAAGTCCCCACTATAGTCTATGGCTGAGCCCAGGAGCTGACACTCCAATGTCCCCACTATAGTCTATGACTGAGCCCAGGAGCTGGCACTCCAATGTCCCCACTATAGTCTATGACTGGGCCCAGGAGCTGACACTCTAATGTCCCCACTATAGTCTATGACTGGGCCCAGGAGCTGACACTCTGTTGTCCCCACTGTAGTCTATGACTGAGCCTAAGAGCTGACACTCTAATGTCCCCACTATAGTCTATGACTGAGCCCAGGAGCTGACACTCTAATGTCCCCACTGCAGTCTATGAGCCCAGGAGCTGACACTCCAATGTCCCCACTATAGTCTATGACTGAGCCCAGGAGCTGACACTCTAATGTCCCCACTATAGTCTATGACTGGGCCCAGGAGCTGACACTCTAATGTCCCCACTGCAGTCTATGAGTCCAGGAGCTGACACTCCAATGTCCCCACTATAGTCTATGACTGAGCACAGGAGCTGACACTCCAATGTCCCCACTATAGTCTATGACTGAGCCCAGGAGCTGACACTCTAATGTCCCCACTATAGTCAATGGCTGAGCCCAGGAGCTGACACTCTAATGTCCCCACTATAGTCTACGACTGAGCCCAGGAACTGACACTCTAATGTCCCCATTATAGTCTATGACTGGGCCCAGGAACTGACACTCTAATGTCCCCACTATAGTCTATGGCTGAGCTCAGGAGCTGACACTCTAATGTCACCACTATAGTCTATGACTGAGCCCAGGAGCTGACACTTCCCCACTATAGTCTATGACTGGGCCCAGGAGCTGACACTTCCCCACTATAGTCTATGACTGAGCCCAGGAGCTGACACTCTAATGTCCCCATTATAGTCTATGACTGGGCCCAGGAACTGACACTCTAATGTCCCCACTATAGTCTATGGCTGAGCTCAGGAGCTGACACTCTAATGTCCCCACTATAGTCTATGGCTGAGCCCAGGAGCTGACACTCTAATGTCCCCAGTACAGTCTATGACTTGGCGCAGGAGCTGACACTCTAATGTCCCCACTATAGTCTATGACTGGGCCCAGGAGCTGACACTCTAATGTCCCCACTATAGTATATGATTGAGCCCAGGACCTGACACTCTAATGTCCCCAGTACAGTCTATGACTTGGCGCAGGAGCTGACACTCTAATGTCCCCACTATAGTCTATGACTGGGCCCAGGAGCTGACACTCCAATATCCCCACTATAGTCTATGGCTGAGCCCAGGAGCTGACACTCCAATATCCCCACTATAGTCTATGGCTGAGCCCAGGAGCTGACACTCCAATGGCCCCACTATAGTCTATGACTGGGCCCAGGAGCTGACACTCTAATGTCCCCACTATAGTCTTTGACTGGGCCCAGGAGCTGACACTCTAATGCCCCCACTATAGTCTATGGCTGAGCCCAGGAGCTGACATTCTAATGTCCTCACTATAGTCTATGACTGAGCCCAGGAGCTGACACTCCAATGGCCCCACTATAGTTTATGACTGAGCCCAGGAGCTGACACTCTAATGTCTTCACTATAGTTTATGACTGAGCCCAGGAGCTGACACTCTAATGTCCCCACTATAGTCTATGACTGGGCCCAGGAGCTGACACTCTAATGTCCCCACTATAGTCTATGACTGGGCCCAGGAGCTGACACTCTAATGTCCCCACTATAGTCTATGGCTGAGCCCAGGAGCTGACACTCCAATGTCCCCACTATAGTCTATGACTGGGCCCAGGAGCTGACACTCTAATGTCCCCACTATAGTCTATGGCTGAGCCCAGGAGCTGACACTCTAATGTCCCAACTATAGTCTATGACTGAGCCCAGGAGCTGACACTCTAATGTCCCCACTATAGTCTATGACTGGGCCCAGGAGCTGACACTCTAATGTCCCCACTATAGTCTATGGATGAGCCCAGGAGCTGACACTCTAAAGTCCCCACTATAGTCTTTGACTGGGCTCAGGAGCTGACACTCTAATGCCCCCACTATAGTCTATGGCTGAGCCCAGGAGCTGACATTCTAATGTCCTCACTATAGTCTATGACTGAGCCCAGGAGCTGACACTCCAATGGCCCCACTATAGTTTATGACTGAGCCCAGGAGCTGACACTCTAATGTCCCCACTATAGTCTATGACTGGGCCCAGGAGCTGACACTCTAATGTCCCCACTATAGTCTATGGCTGAGCCCAGGAGCTGACACTCTAATGTCTTCACTATAGTCTATGACTGAGCCCAGGAGCTGACACTCTAATGTCCCCACTATAGTCTATGACTGAGCCCAGGAGCTGACACTCTAATGTGCTCAGTACAGTCTATGACTGGGCCCTGAAGCTGACACTCTAATGTCCCCACTATAGTCTATGACTGAGCCCAGGAGCTGACACTCCAATGTCTTCACTATAGTCTATGGCTGAGCCCAGGAGCTGATACTCCAATGTCTCCACTATAGTCTGACTGAGCCCAGGAGCTGACACTCTAATGTCCCCAGTGCAGTCTATGACTGAGCCCAGGAGCTGACACTCTAATGTCCCCACTATAGTCTATGGCTGAGCCCAGGAGCTGATACTCTAATGTCCCCACTATAGTCTATGACTAAGCCCAGGAGCTGACACTCTAATGTCCCCACTATAGTCTATGACTGAGCCCAGGAGCTGACACTCTAATGTCCCCAGTACAGTCTGTGGCTGAGCCCAGGAGCTGACACTCTAATGTCCCCACTGTAGTCTATGGCTAAGCCCAGGAGCTGACACTCCAATGTCCCCACTATAGTCTATGGATGAGCCCAGGGGCTGACACTCCAATGTCCCCATTATAGTCTATGACTGGGCCCAGGGGCTGACACTCCAATGTCCCCATTATAGTCTATGACTGAGCCCAGGAGCTGACACTCTAATGTCCCCAGTACAGTCTGTGGCTGAGCCCAGGAGCTGACACTCTAATGTCCCCACTATAGTCTATGACTGAGCCCAGGAGCTGACACTCTATTGTCCCCAGTGCAGTCTATGACTGGGCCCAGGGGCTGACACTCCAATGTCCCCATTATAGTCTATGGCTGAGCCCAGGAGCTGACACTCTAATGTCCCCACTATAGTCTATGACTGGGCCCAGGAGCTGACACTCTAATGTCCCCACTATAGTCTATGACTGGGCCCAGGAGCTGACACTCTAATGTCCCCACTATAGTCTATGACTGGGCCCAGGAGCTGACACTCTAATGTCCCCAGTACAGTCTATGGCTGAGCCTAGGAGCTGACACTCCAATATCCCCACTATAGTCTATGGCTGAGCCCAGGAGCTGACACTCCAATGTCCTCACTATAGTCTATGACTGAGCCCAGGAGCTGACACTCTAATGTCCCCACTATAGTCTATGGCTGAGCCCAGGAGCTGACACTCCAATATCCCCACTATAGTCTATGGCTGAGCCCTGGAGCTTACACTCCAATGTCCCCACTATAGTCTATGGCTGAGCTCAGGAGCTGACACTCTAATGTCCCCACTATAGTCTATGACTGAGCCCAGGAGCTTACACTCCAATGTCCCCACTATAGTCTATGTCTGAGCCCAGGAGCTGACACTCCAATATCCCCACTATAGTCTATGGCTGAGCTCAGGAGCTGACACTCTAATGTCCCCACTATAGTCTATGACTGAGCCCAGGAGCTTACACTCCAATGTCCCCACTATAGTCTATGTCTGAGCCCAGGAGCTGACACTCCAATATCCCCACTATAGTCTATGGCTGAGCCCAGGAGCTGACACTCTAATGTCCCCACTATAGTCTATGACTGAGCCCAGGAGCTGACACTCCAATGGCCCCACTATAGTCTATGACTGAGCCCAGGAGCTGACACTCCAATGGCCCCACTATAGTCTATGACTGAGCCCAGGAGCTGACACTCCAATGGCCCCACTATAGTCTATGACTGAGCCCAGGAGCTGACACTCCAATGGCCCCACTATAGTCTATGACTGAGCCCAGGAGCTGACACTCCAATGGCCCCACTATAGTCTATGACTGGGCCCAGGAGCTGACACTCTAATGTCCCCACTATAGTCTATGGCTAAGCCCAGGAGCTGACACTCTAATGTCCCCACTATAGTCTATGACTGAGCCCAGGAGCTGACACTCCAATGTCCCCACTATAGTCTATGACTGAGCCCAGGAGCTGACACTCCAATGGCCCCACTATAGTCTATGACTGAGCCCAGGAGCTGACGCTCCAATATCCCCACTATAGTCTATGGCTGAGCCCTGGAGCTGACACTCCAATGGCCCCACTATAGTCTATGACTGAGCCCAGGAGCTGACACTCCAATGGCCCCACTATAGTCTATGACTGAGCCCAGGAGCTTACACTCCAATGGCTCCACTATAGTCTATGACTGAGCCCAGGAGCTGACACTCTAATGTCCCCACTATAGTCTATGACTGAGCCCGGGAGCTGACACTCCAATGTCCCCACTATAGTCTATGACTGAGCCCAGGAGCTGACACTCTAATGTCCCCACTATAGTCTATGGCTGAGCCCAGGAGTTGACACTCCAATGGCCCCACTATAGTCTATGACTGGGCCCAGGAGCTGACACTCTAATGTCCCCAGTACAGTCTATGGCTGAGCCTAGGAGCTGACACTCCAATGTCCTCACTATAGTCTATGACTGGGCCCAGGAGCTGACACTCCAATGTCCCCACTATAGTCTATGGCTAAGCCCAGGAGCTGACACTCCAATGTCCCCAGTACAGTCTATGGCTGAGCCCAGGAGCTGACACTCTAATGTCCCCACTATAGTCTATGGCTGAGCCCAGGAGCTGACACTCTAATGTCCCCACTATAGTCTATGACTGAGCCCAGGAGCTGACACTCCAATGTCCCCACTATAGTCTATGACTGAGCCCAGGAGCTGACACTCTAATATCCCCACTATAGTCTATGACTGGGCCCAGGAGCTGACACTCTAATGTCCCCACTATAGTCTATGACTGGGCCCAGGAGCTGACACTCTAATGTCCCCACTATAGTCTATGACTGGGCCCAGGAGCTGACACTCTAATGTCCCCACTATAGGCTATGACTGAGCCCAGGAGCTGACACTCCAATGGCCCCACTATAGTCTATAACTGAGCCCAGGAGCTGACACTCTAATGTCCCTACTATAGTCTATGACTGAGCCCAGGAGCTCACACTCCAATGTCCCCACTATAGTCTATGGCTGAGCTCAGGAGCTGACACTCTAATGTCCCCACTATAGTCTATGACTGAGCCCAGGAGCTGACACTCTAATGTCCCCAGTATAGTCTTTGGCTGAGCCCAGGAGCTGACACTCCAATGTCCCCACTATAGTCTATGACTGAGCCCAGGAGCTGACACTCTAATGTCCCCACTATAGTCTATGGCTGAGCCCAGGAGCTGACACTCTAATGTCCCCACTATAGTCTATGACTGAGCCCAGGAGCTGACACTCCAATGTCCCCACTATAGTCTATGACTGAGCCCAGGAGCTGACACTCTAATGTCCCCACTATAGTCTATGACTGAGCCCAGGAGCTGACACTCTAATGTCCCTACTATAGTCTATGACTGAGCCCAGGAGCTGACACTCCAATGGCCCCACTATAGTCTATGACTGAGCACAGGAGCTGACACTCTAATGTCCCCAGTATAGTCTTTGGCTGAGCCCAGGAGCTGACACTCTAATGTCCCCACTATAGTCTATGGCTGAGCCCAGGAGCTGACACTCTAATGTCCCCACTATAGTCTATGACTGAGCCCGGGAGCTGACACTCTAATGTCCCCATTATAGTCTATGACTGAGCCCAGGAGCTGACACTCTAATGTCCCCACTATAGTCTATGACTGAGCCTAAGAGCTGACACTCCAATGTCCCCACTATAGTCTATGGCTGAGCCCAGGAGCTGACACTCTAATGTCCCCACTATAGTCTATGGCTGAGCTCAGGAGCTGACACTCTAATGTCCCCACTATAGTCTATGACTGGGCCCAGGAGCTGACACTCTAATGTCCCCACTATAGTCTATGGCTGAGCCCAGGAGCTGACACTCTAATGTCCCCACTATAGTCTATGACTGAGCCCAGGAGCTGACACTCTAATGTCCCCACTATAGTCTATGACTGAGCCCAGGAGCTGACACTCTAATGTCCCCACTATAGTCTATGGCTGAGCCCAGGAGCTGACACTCTAATGTCCCCACTATAGTCTATGACTGAGCCCAGGAGCTGACACTCTAATGTCCCCACTATAGTCTATGACTGAGCCCAGGAGCTGACACTCTAATGTCCCCACTATAGTCTATGACTGAGCCCAGGAGCTGACACTCTAACGTCCCCACTATAGTCTATGACTGAGCCCAGGAGCTGACACTCTAATGTCCCCACTATAGTCTATGACTGAGCCCAGGAGCTGACACTCCAATGTCCCCACTATAGTCTATGACTGGGCCCAGGAGCTGACACTCCAATGTCCCCACTATAGTCTATGACTGGGCCCAGGAGCTGACACTCTAATGTCCCCACTATAGTCTATGACTGAGCCCAGGAGCTGACACTCTAATGTCCCCATTATAGTCTATGACTGAGCCCTGGAGCTGACACTCTAATGTCCCCAGTACAGTCTATGGCTGAGCCCAGGAGCTGACACTCTAATGTTACCACTATAGTATATGACTGAGCCCAGGAGCTGACACTCTAATGTCCCCATTATAGTCTATGACTGGGCCCAGGAGCTGACACTCTAATGTCCCCAGTACAGTCTATGGCTGAGCCTAGGAGCTGACACTCTAATGTCCCCACTATAGTCTATGGCTGAGCCCAGGAGCTGACACTCCAATTTCCCCACTATAGTCTATGACTGAGCCCAGGAGCTGACACTCCAATGTCCCCACTATAGTCTATGGCTGAGCCCAGGAGCTGACACTCCAATTTCCCCACTATAGTCTATGACTGAGCCCAGGAGCTGACACTCCAATGTCCCCACTATAGTCTATGGCTGAGCCCAGGAGCTGACACTCTAATGTCCCCAGTACAGTCTATGGCTGAGCCCAGGAGCTGACACTCTAATGTCCCCAGTACAGTCTATGGCTGAGCTCAGGAGCTGACACTCTAATGTCCCCACTATAGTCTATGGCTGAGCCCAGGAGCTGACACTCCAATTTCCCCACTATAGTCTATGACTGAGCCCAGGAGCTGACACTCCAATGTCCCCACTATAGTCTATGGCTGAGCCCAGGAGCTGACACTCTAATGTCCCCAGTACAGTCTATGGCTGAGCCCAGGAGCTGACACTCTAATGTCCCCAGTACAGTCTATGGCTGAGCTCAGGAGCTGACACTCTAATGTCCCCACTATAGTGTATGGCTGAGCCCAGGAGCTGACACTCTAATGTCCCCTCTATAGTCTATGGCTGAGCCCAGGAGCTGACACTCCAATGTCCCCACTATAGTCTATGACTGAGCCCAGGAGCTGACACTCTAATGTCCCCACTATAGTCTATGGCTGAGCCCAGGAGCTGACACTCTAATGTCCCCACTATAGTCTATGACTGAGCCCAGGAGCTGACACTCCAATGTCCCCTCTATAGTCTATGGCTGAGCCCAGGAGCTGACACTCTAATGTCCCCACTATAGTCTATGACTGAGCCCAGGAGCTGACAATCTAATGTCCCCACTATAGTCTATGACTGAGCCCAGGAGCTGACACTCTAATGTCCCCACTATAGTCTATGGCTGAGCCTAGGAGCTGACACTCCAATGTCCCCACTATAGTCTATGACTGAGCCCAGGAGCTGACACTCTTATGTCCCCACTATAGTCTATGACTGAGCCCAGGAGCTGACACTCTAATGTCCCCACTATAGTCTATGACTGAGCCCAGGAGCTGACACTCTAATGTCCCCAGTACAGTCTATGGCTGAGCCCAGGAGCTGACACTCTAATGTTACCACTATAGTATATGACTGAGCCCAGGAGCTGACACTCTAATGTCCCCACTATAGTCTATGACTGGGCCCAGGAGCTGACACTCTAATGTCCTCACTATTGTCTATGGCTGAGCCCAGGAGCTGACACTCTAATGTCCCCATTATAGTCTATGACTGGGCCCAGGAGCTGACACTCTAATGTCCCCAGTACAGTCTATGGCTGAGCCTAGGAGCTGACACTCTAATGTCCCCACTATAGTCTATGGCTGAGCTCAGGAGCTGACACTCTAATGTCCCCACTATAGTCTATGGCTGAGCTCAGGAGCTGACACTCTAATGTCCCCACTATAGTCTATGGCTGAGCTCAGGAGCTGACACTCTAATGTCCCCACTATAGTCTATGGCTGAGCCCGGGAGCTGACACTCTAATGTCCCCACTATAGTCTATGGCTGAGCCCAGGAGCTGACACTCTAATGTCCCCACTATAGTCTATGGCTGAGCCCAGGAGCTGACACCCCAATTTCCCCACTATAGTCTATGACTAAGCCCAGGAGCTGACACTCCAATGTCCCCAGTACAGTCTATGACTGGACCCAGCAGCTGACACTCTAATGTCCCCAGTACAGTCTGTGGCTGAGCCCAGGAGCTGACACTCTAATGTCCCCACTGTAGTCTATGGCTAAGCCCAGGAGCTGACACTCCAATGTCCCCACTATAGTCTATGGATGAGCCCAGGAGCTGACACTCCAATGTCCCCATTATAGTCTATGACTGGGCCCAGGGGCTGACACTCCAATGTCCCCATTATAGTCTATGACTGAGCCCAGGAGCTGACACTCTAATGTCCCCAGTACAGTCTGTGGCTGAGCCCAGGAGCTGACACTCTAATGTCCCCACTATAGTCTATGACTGAGCCCAGGAGCTGACACTCCAATGTCCCCACTATAGTCTATGGCTGAGCTCAGGAGCTGACACTCTAATGTCCCCACTATAGTCTATGGCTGAGCTCAGGAGCTGACACTCCAATATCCCCACTATAGTCTATGGCTGAGCCCAGGAGCTGACACTCTAATGTCCCCACTATAGTCTATGACTGAGCCCAGGAGCTAACACTCCAATGTCCCCACTATAGTCTATGGCTGAGCCCAGGAGCTGACACTCTAATGTCCCCACTATAGTCTATGACTGAGCCCAGGAGCTGACACTCTATTGTCCCCAGTGCAGTCTATGGCTGAGCCCAGGAGCTGACACTCTAATGTCCCCACTATAGTCTATGACTGGGCCCAGGAGCTGACACTCTAATGTCCCCACTATAGTCTATGACTGGGCCCAGGAGCTGACACTCTAATGTCCCCACTATAGTCTATGACTGGGCCCAGGAGCTGACACTCTAATGTCCCCAGTACAGTCTATGGCTGAGCCTAGGAGCTGACACTCCAATATCCCCACTATAGTCTATGGCTGAGCCCAGGAGCTGACACTCCAATGTCCTTACTATAGTCTATGACTGAGCCCAGGAGCTGACACTCTAATGTCCCCACTATAGTCTATGGCTGAGCCCAGGAGCTGACACTCCAATATCCCCACTATAGTCTATGGCTGAGCCCTGGAGCTTACACTCCAATGTCCCCACTATAGTCTATGGCTGAGCCCAGGAGCTGACACTCTAATGTCCCCACTATAGTCTATGACTGAGCCCAGGAGCTGACACTCCAATATCCCCACTATAGTCTATGGCTGAGCTCAGGAGCTGACACTCTAATGTCCCCACTATAGTCTATGGCTGAGCCCAGGAGCTGACACTCCAATATCCCCACTATAGTCTATGGCTGAGCCCAGGAGCTGACACTCTAATGTCCCCACTATAGTCTATGACTGAGCCCAGGAGCTAACACTCCAATGTCCCCACTATAGTCTATGTCTGAGCCCAGGAGCTGACACTCCAATATCCCCACTATAGTCTATGGCTGAGCCCAGGAGCTGACACTCTAATGTCCCCACTATAGTCTATGACTGAGCCCAGGAGCTTACACTCCAATGTCCCCACTATAGTCTATGTCTGAGCCCAGGAGCTGACACTCCAATATCCCCACTATAGTCTATGGCTGAGCCCAGGAGCTGACACTCTAATGTCCCCACTATAGTCTATGACTGAGCCCAGGAGCTGACACTCCAATATCCCCACTATAGTCTATGGCTGAGCTCAGGAGCTGACACTCTAATGTCCCCACTATAGTCTATGACTGAGCCCAGGAGCTTACACTCCAATGGCCCCACTATAGTCTATGACTGAGCCCAGGAGCTGACACTCCAATGGCCCCACTATAGTCTATGACTGAGCCCAGGAGCTGACACTCCAATGGCCCCACTATAGTCTATGACTGGGCCCAGGAGCTGACACTCTAATGTCCCCACTATAGTCTATGGCTAAGCCCAGGAGCTGACACTCTAATGTCCCCACTATAGTCTATGACTGAGCCCAGGAGCTGACACTCCAATGTCCCCACTATAGTCTATGACTGAGCCCAGGAGCTTACACTCCAATGGCTCCACTATAGTCTATGGCTAAGCCCAGGAGCTGACACTCCAATGTCCCCAGTACAGTGTATGGCTGAGCCCAGGAGCTGACACTCTAATGTCCCCACTATAGTCTATGGCTGAGCCCAGGAGCTGACACTCTAATGTCCCCACTATAGTCTATGGCTGAGCCCAGGAGCTGACACTCCAATGGCCACACTATATTCTATGACTGAGCCCAGGAGCTGACACTCCAATGGCCCCACTATATTCTATGACTGAGCCCAGGAGCTGACACTCCAATGGCCCCACTATATTCTATGACTGAGCCCAGGAGCTGACACTCTAATGTCCCCACTATAGTCTATGACTGGGCCCAGGAGCTGACACTCTAATGTCCCCAGTACAGTCTATGGCTGAGCCTAGGAGCTGACACTCTAATGTCCCCACTATAGTCTATGGCTGAGCCCAGGAGCTGACACTCCAATATCCCCACTATAGTCTATGACTGAGCCCAGGAGCTGACACTCTAATGTCCCCACTATAGTCTATGACTGGGCCCAGGAGCTGACACTCTAATGTCCCCAATACAGTCTATGGCTGAGCCTAGGAGCTGACACTCTAATGTCCCCACTATAGTCTATGGCTGAGCCCAGGAGCTGACACTCCAATATCCCCACTATAGTCTATGGCTGAGCCCAGGAGCTGACACTCTAATGTCCCCACTATAGTCTATGACTGAGCCCGTGAGCTGACACTCTAATGTCCCCACTATAGTCTATGGCTGAGCCTAGGAGCTGACACTCTAATTTCCCCACTATAGTCTATGGCTGAGCTCAGGAGCTGACACTCCAATGTCCCCACTATAGTCTATGGCTAAGCCCAGGAGCTGACACTCCAATGTCCCCACTATAGTCTATGGCAGAGCTCAGGAGCTGACACTCTAATGTCCCCACTATAGTCTATGACTGAGCCCAGGAGCTGACACTCCAATGTCCCCACTATAGTCTATGGCTGAGCTCAGGAGCTGACACTCTAATGTCCCCACTATAGTGTATGGCTCAGCCCAGGAGCTGACACTCTAATGTCCTCACTATAGTCTACGACTGAGCCCAGGAACTGACACTCTAATGTCCCCATTATAGTCTATGACTGGGCCCAGGAGCTGACACTCTAATGTCCCCACTATAGTCTATGATTGAGCCCAGGAGCTGACACTTCCCCACTATAGTCTATGACTGAGCCCAGGAGCTGACACTCTAATGTCCTCACTATAGTCTATGACTGAGCCCAGGAGCTGACACTCTAATGTCCCCACTATAGTCTATGACTGAGCCCAGGAGCTGACACTCCAATGTCCCCACTATAGTCTATGGCTGAGCTCAGGAGCTGACACTCTAATGTCTCTACTATAGTCTATGACTGGACCCAGGAGCTGACACTCTAATGTCCCCACTATAGTCTATGACTGAGCCCAGGAGCTGACACTCCAATGTCCCCACTATAGTCTATGGCTGAGCCCAGGAGCTGACACTCTAATATCCCCACTATAGTCTATGACTGGGCCCAGGAGCTGACACTCTAATGTCCCCACTATAGTCTATGACTGGGCCCAGGAGCTGACACTCTAATGTCCCCACTATAGTCTATGACTGGGCCCAGGAGCTGACACTCCAATGGCCCCACTATAGTCTATAACTGAGCCCAGGAGCTGACACTCTAATGTCCCTACTATAGTCTATGACTGGGCCCAGGAGCTGACACTCCAATGGCCCCACTATAGTCTATAACTGAGCCCAGGAGCTGACACTCTAATGTCCCCACTATAGTCTATGACTGGGCCCAGGAGCTGACACTCTAATGTCCCCACTATAGTCTATGACTGGGCCCAGGAGCTGACACTCCAATGTCCCCACTATAGTCTATGGCTGAGCTCAGGAGCTGACACTCTAATGTCCCCAGTATAGTCTTTGGCTGAGCCCAGGAGCTGACACTCTAATGTCCCCACTATAGTCTATGACTGAGCCCAGGAGCTGACACTCTAATGTCCCCAGTATAGTCTTTGGCTGAGCCCAGGAGCTGACACTCCAATGTCCCCACTATAGTCTATGACTGAGCCCAGGAGCTGACACTCTAATGTCCCCAGTATAGTCTTTGGCTGAGCCCAGGAGCTGACACTCTAATGTCCCCACTATAGTCTATGGCTGAGCCCAGGAGCTGACACTCCAATGTCCCCACTATAGTCTATGACTGAGCCCAGGAGCTGACACTCCAATGTCCCCACTATAGTCTATGGCTGAGCCCAGGAGCTGACACTCTAATGTCCCCACTATAGTCTATGACTGAGCCCAGGAACTGACACTCTAATGTCCCCACTATAGTCTATGACTGAGCCCAGGAGCTGACACTCTAATGTCCCCACTATAGTCTATGACTGAGCCCAGGAGCTGACACTCTAACGTCCCCACTATAGTCTATGACTGAGCACAGGAGCTGACACTCTAATGTCCCCACTATAGTCTATGACTGAGCCCAGGAGCTGACACTGCAATGTCCCCACTATAGTCTATGACTGAGCCCAGGAGCTGACACTCTAATGTCCCTACTATAGTCTATGACTGAGCCTAAGAGCTGACACTCCAATGTCCCCACTATAGTCTATGACTGAGCACAGGAGCTGACACTCTAATGTCCCCACTATAGTCTATGACTGAGCCCAGGAGCTGACACTCTAATGTCCCCACTATAGTCTATGGCTGAGCCCAGGAGCTGACACTCTAATGTCCCCTCTATAGTCTATGACTGAGCCCGGGAGCTGACACTCTAATGTCCCCATTATAGTCTATGACTGAGCCCAGGAGCTGACACTCTAATGTCCCCACTATAGTCTATGACTGAGCCTAAGAGCTGACACTCCAATGTCCCCACTATAGTCTATGGCTGAGCCCAGGAGCTGACACTCTAATGTCCCCACTATAGTCTATGGCTGAGCTCAGGAGCTGACACTCTAATGTCCCCACTATAGTCTATGACTGAGCCCAGGAGCTGACACTCTAATGTCCCCACTATAGTCTATGGCTGAGCCCAGGAGCTGACACTCTAATGTCCCCACTATAGTCTATGACTGAGCCCAGGAGCTGACACTCTAATGTCCCCACTATAGTCTATGGCTGAGCCCAGGAGCTGACACTCTAATGTCCCCACTATAGTCTATGACTGAGCCCAGGAGCTGACACTCTAACGTCCCCACTATAGTCTATGGCTGAGCCCAGGAACTGACACTCTAATGTCCCCACTATAGTCTATGACTGAGCCCAGGAACTGACACTCTAATGTCCCCACTATAGTCTATGACTGAGCCCAGGAGCTGACACTCTAATGTCCCCACTATAGTCTATGACTGAGCCCAGGAGCTGACACTCTAACGTCCCCACTATAGTCTATGGCTGAGCCCAGGAGCTGACACTCTAACGTCCCCACTATAGTCTATGACTGAGCCCAGGAGCTGACACTCCAATGTCCCCACTATAGTCTATGACTGAGCCCAGGAGCTGACACTCCAATGTCCCCACTATAGTCTATGGCTGAGCCCAGGAGCTGACACTCTAATGTCCCCAGTACAGTCTATGGCTGAGCCCAGGAGCTGACACTCTAATGTCCCCAGTACAGTCTATGGCTGAGCTCAGGAGCTGACACTCTAATGTCCCCACTATAGTCTATGACTGAGCCCGTGAGCTGACACTCTAATGTCCCCACTATAGTCTATGGCTGAGCCTAGGAGCTGACACTCTAATTTCCCCACTATAGTCTATGGCTGAGCTCAGGAGCTGACACTCCAATGTCCCCACTATAGTCTATGGCTAAGCCCAGGAGCTGACACTCCAATGTCCCCACTATAGTCTATGGCTGAGCCCAGGAGCTGACACTCCAATATCCCCACTATAGTCTATGACTGAGCCCAGGAGCTGACACTCTAATGTCCCCACTATAGTCTATGACTGGGCCCAGGAGCTGACACTCTAATGTCCCCAGTACAGTCTATGGCTGAGCCTAGGAGCTGACACTCTAATGTCCCCACTATAGTCTATGGCTGAGCCCAGGAGCTGACACTCCAATATCCCCACTATAGTCTATGGCTGAGCCCAGGAGCTGACACTCTAATGTCCCCACTATAGTCTATGGCTGAGCCTAGGAGCTGACACTCTAATTTCCCCACTATAGTCTATGGCTGAGCTCAGGAGCTGACACTCCAATGTCCCCACTATAGTCTATGGCTAAGCCCAGGAGCTGACACTCCAATGTCCCCACTATAGTCTATGGCAGAGCTCAGGAGCTGACACTCTAATGTCCCCACTATAGTCTATGGCTGAGCTCAGGAGCTGACACTCTAATGTCCCCACTATAGTGTATGGCTCAGCCCAGGAGCTGACACTCTAATGTCCTCACTATAGTCTACGACTGAGCCCAGGAACTGACACTCTAATGTCCCCATTATAGTCTATGACTGGGCCCAGGAGCTGACACTCTAATGTCCCCACTATAGTCTATGATTGAGCCCAGGAGCTGACACTCTAATGTCCTCACTATAGTCTATGACTGAGCCCAGGAGCTGACACTCTAATGTCCCCACTATAGTCTATGACTGAGCCCAGGAGCTGACACTCCAATGTCCCCACTATAGTCTATGGCTGAGCTCAGGAGCTGACACTCTAATGTCTCTACTATAGTCTATGACTGGACCCAGGAGCTGACACTCTAATGTCCCCACTATAGTCTATGACTGAGCCCAGGAGCTGACACTCCAATGTCCCCACTATAGTCTATGGCTGAGCCCAGGAGCTGACACTCTAATATCCCCACTATAGTCTATGACTGGGCCCAGGAGCTGACACTCTAATGTCCCCACTATAGTCTATGACTGGGCCCAGGAGCTGACACTCTAATGTCCCCACTATAGTCTATGACTGGGCCCAGGAGCTGACACTCCAATGGCCCCACTATAGTCTATAACTGAGCCCAGGAGCTGACACTCTAATGTCCCTACTATAGTCTATGACTGGGCCCAGGAGCTGACACTCCAATGGCCCCACTATAGTCTATAACTGAGCCCAGGAGCTGACACTCTAATGTCCCCACTATAGTCTATGACTGGGCCCAGGAGCTGACACTCTAATGTCCCCACTATAGTCTATGACTGGGCCCAGGAGCTGACACTCTAATGTCCCCACTATAGTCTATGACTGGGCCCAGGAGCTGACACTCCAATGTCCCCACTATAGTCTATGGCTGAGCTCAGGAGCTGACACTCTAATGTCCCCAGTATAGTCTTTGGCTGAGCCCAGGAGCTGACACTCTAATGTCCCCACTATAGTCTATGACTGAGCCCAGGAGCTGACACTCTAATGTCCCCAGTATAGTCTTTGGCTGAGCCCAGGAGCTGACACTCCAATGTCCCCACTATAGTCTATGACTGAGCCCAGGAGCTGACACTCTAATGTCCCCAGTATAGTCTTTGGCTGAGCCCAGGAGCTGACACTCTAATGTCCCCACTATAGTCTATGGCTGAGCCCAGGAGCTGACACTCCAATGTCCCCACTATAGTCTATGACTGAGCCCAGGAGCTGACACTCCAATGTCCCCACTATAGTCTATGACTGAGCCCAGGAGCTGACACTGCAATGTCCCCACTATAGTCTATGACTGAGCCCAGGAGCTGACACTCTAATGTCCCTACTATAGTCTATGACTGAGCCTAAGAGCTGACACTCCAATGTCCCCACTATAGTCTATGACTGAGCACAGGAGCTGACACTCTAATGTCCCCACTATAGTCTATGACTGAGCCCAGGAGCTGACACTCTAATGTCCCCACTATAGTCTATGGCTGAGCCCAGGAGCTGACACTCTAATGTCCCCTCTATAGTCTATGACTGAGCCCGGGAGCTGACACTCTAATGTCCCCATTATAGTCTATGACTGAGCCCAGGAGCTGACACTCTAATGTCCCCACTATAGTCTATGACTGAGCCTAAGAGCTGACACTCCAATGTCCCCACTATAGTCTATGGCTGAGCCCAGGAGCTGACACTCTAATGTCCCCACTATAGTCTATGGCTGAGCTCAGGAGCTGACACTCTAATGTCCCCACTATAGTCTATGACTGAGCCCAGGAGCTGACACTCTAATGTCCCCACTATAGTCTATGGCTGAGCCCAGGAGCTGACACTCTAATGTCCCCACTATAGTCTATGACTGAGCCCAGGAGCTGACACTCTAATGTCCCCACTATAGTCTATGGCTGAGCCCAGGAGCTGACACTCTAATGTCCCCACTATAGTCTATGACTGAGCCCAGGAGCTGACACTCTAATGTCCCCACTATAGTCTATGGCTGAGCCCAGGAGCTGACACTCTAATGTCCCCACTATAGTCTATGACTGAGCCCAGGAGCTGACACTCTAACGTCCCCACTATAGTCTATGGCTGAGCCCAGGAACTGACACTCTAATGTCCCCACTATAGTCTATGACTGAGCCCAGGAACTGACACTCTAATGTCCCCACTATAGTCTATGACTGAGCCCAGGAGCTGACACTCTAATGTCCCCACTATAGTCTATGACTGAGCCCAGGAGCTGACACTCTAACGTCCCCACTATAGTCTATGGCTGAGCCCAGGAGCTGACACTCTAACGTCCCCACTATAGTCTATGACTGAGCCCAGGAGCTGACACTCTAATGTCCCCACTATAGTCTATGGCTGAGCCTAGGAGCTGACACTCCAATGTCCCCACTATAGTCTATTACTGAACCCAAGGAGCTGACACTCCAATGTCCCCACTATAGTCTATGGCTGAGCCCAGGAGCTGACACTCCAATGTCCCCACTATAGTCTATGACTGAGCCCAGGAGCTGACACTCCAATGTCCCCACTATAGTCTATGGCTGAGCCCAGGAGCTGACACTCCAATGTCCCCACTATAGTCTATGGCTGAGCCCAGGAGCTGACACTCTAATGTCCCCAGTACAGTCTATGGCTGAGCCCAGGAGCTGACACTCTAATGTCCCCAGTACAGTCTATGGCTGAGCTCAGGAGCTGACACTCTAATGTCCCCACTATAGTCTATGGCTGAGCTCAGGAGCTGACACTCTAATGTCCCCACTATAGTGTATGGCTGAGCCCAGGAGCTGACACTCTAATGTCCCCTCTATAGTCTATGGCTGAGCCCAGGAGCTGACACTCCAATGTCCCCATTATAGTCTATGGCTGAGCCCAGGAGCTGACACTCCAATGGCCCCACTATAGTCTATGACTGGGCTCAGGAGCTGACACTCCAATGTCCCCACTATAGTCTATGACTGAGCCCAGGAGCTGACACTCCAATGTCCCCTCTATAGTCTATGGCTGAGCCCAGGAGCTGACACTCTAATGTCCCCACTATAGTCTATGACTGAGCCCGGGAGCTGACACTCCAATGGCCCCACTATAGTCTATGACTGGGCTCAGGAGCTGACACTCCAATGTCCCCACTATAGTCTATGACTGAGCCCAGGAGCTGACACTCCAATGTCCCCTCTATAGTCTATGGCTGAGCCCAGGAGCTGACACTCTAATGTCCCCACTATAGTCTATGACTGAGCCCGGGAGCTGACACTCCAATGTCCCCACTATAGTCTATGACTGAGCCCAGGAGCTGACACTCTAATGTCCCCACTATAGTCTATGGCTGAGCCCAGGAGCTGACACTCTAATGTCCCCACTATAGTCTATGACTGGGCCCAGGAGCTGACACTCCGATGTCCCCTCTATAGTCTATGGCTGAGCCCAGGAGCTGACACTCCAATGTCCCCACTATAGTCTATGACTGGGCCCAGGAGCTGACACTCTAATGTCCCCACTATAGTCTATGACTGAGCCCAGGAGCTGACACTCCAATGTCCCCTCTATAGTCTATGGCTGAGCCCAGGAGCTGACACTCTAATGTCCCCACTATAGTCTATGACTGAGCCCAGGAGCTGACAATCTAATGTCCCCACTATAGTCTATGACTGAGCCCAGGAGCTGACACTCTAATGTCCCCACTATAGTCTATGGCTGAGCCTAGGAGCTGACACTCCAATGTCCCCACTATAGTCTATGACTGGGCCCAGGAGCTGACACTCTAATGTCCCCACTATAGTCTATGACTGGGCCCAGGAGCTGACACTCTAATGTCCCCATTATAGTCTATGACTGAGCCCAGGAGCTGACACTCTAATGTTACCACTATAGTATATGACTGAGCCCAGGAGCTGACACTCTAATGTCCCCACTATAGTCTATGACTGGGCCCAGGAGCTGACACTCTAATGTCCTCACTATTGTCTATGGCTGAGCCCAGGAGCTGACACTCTAATGTCCCCATTATAGTCTATGACTGGGCCCAGGAGCTGACACTCTAATGTCCCCAGTACAGTCTATGGCTGAGCCTAGGAGCTGACACTCTAATGTCCCCACTATAGTCTATGGCTGAGCTCAGGAGCTGACACTCTAATGTCCCCAGTACAGTCTATGGCTGAGCCTAGGAGCTGACACTCTAATGTCCCCACTATAGTCTATGGCTGAGCTCAGGAGCTGACACTCTAATGTCCCCACTATAGTCTATGGCTGAGCTCAGGAGCTAACACTCTAATGTCCCCACTATAGTCTATGGCTGAGCCCAGGAGCTGACACTCTAATGTCCCCACTATAGTCTATGGCTGAGCCCAGGAGCTGACACTCCAATTTCCCCACTATAGTCTATGACTGAGCCCAGGAGCTGACACTCCAATGTCCCCACTATAGTCTATGGCTGAGCCCAGGAGCTGACACTCTAATGTCCCCAGTACAGTCTATGGCTGAGCCCAGGAGCTGACACTCTAATGTCCCCACTATAGTCTATGGCTGAGCTCAGGAGCTGACACTCTAATGTCCCCACTATAGTCTATGGCTGAGCTCAGGAGCTGACACTCTAATGTCCCCACTATAGTGTATGGCTGAGCCCAGGAGCTGACACTCTAATGTCCCCTCTATAGTCTATGGCTGAGCCCAGGAGCTGACACTCCAATGTCCCCATTATAGTCTATGGCTGAGCCCAGGAGCTGACACTCCAATGGCCCCACTATAGTCTATGACTGGGCTCAGGAGCTGACACTCCAATGTCCCCACTATAGTCTATGACTGAGCCCAGGAGCTGACACTCCAATGGCCCCACTATAGTCTATGACTGGGCCCAGGAGCTGACACTCTAATGTCCCCACTATAGTCTATGACTGAGCCCGGGAGCTGACACTCCAATGTCCCCACTATAGTCTATGACTGGGCCCAGGAGCTGACACTCCAATGTCCCCACTATAGTCTATGACTGGGCCCAGAAGCTGACACTCTAGTCTATGACTGGGCCCAGGAGCTGACACTCCAATGTCCCCACTATAGTCTATGACTGGGCCCAGAAGCTGACACTCTAGTCTATGACTGGGCCCAGGAGCTGACACTCCAATGTCCCCACTATAGTCTATGGCTGAGCCCAGGAGCTGACACTCTAATGTCCCCACTATAGTCTATGACTGAGCCCAGGAGCTGACACTCTAATGTCCCCACTATAGTCTATGACTGGGCCCAGAAGCTGACACTCCAATTTCCCCACTATAGTCTATGGCTGAGCCCAGGAGCTGACACTCTAATGTCCCCACTATAGTCTATGACTGAGCCCAGGAGCTTACACTCTAATGTCCCCACTATAGTCTATGGCTGAGCCCAGGAGCTGACACTCTAATGTCCCCACTATAGTCTATGACTGAGCCCAGGAGCTGACACTCTAATGTCCCCACTATAGTCTATGACTGGGCCCAGAAGCTGACACTCCAATTTCCCCACTATAGTCTATGGCTGAGCCCAGGAGCTGACACTCTAATGTCCCCACTATAGTCTATGACTGAGCCCAGGAGCTTACACTCTAATGTCCCCACTATAGTCTATGGCTGAGCCCAGGAGCTGACACTCCAATGGCCCCACTATAGTCTATGGCTGAGCCCAGGAGCTGACACTCCAATGTCCCCACTATAGTCTATGACTGAGCCCAGGAGCTGACACTCCAATTTCCCCACTATAGTCTATGGCTGAGCCCAGGAGCTGACACTCCAATTTCCCCACTATAGTCTATGACTGAGCCCAGGAGCTGACACTCCAATGTCCCCACTATAGTCTATGACTGAGCCCAGGAGCTGACACTCCAATGTCCCCAGTACAGTCTATGGCTGAGCCCAGGAGCTGACACTCTAATGTCCCCACTATAGTCTATGGCTGAGCCCAGGAGCTGACACTCCAATTTCCCCACTATAGTCTATGGCTGAGCCCAGGAGCTGACACTCTAATGTCCCCACTATAGTCTATGACTGAGCCCAGGAGCTGACACTCTAATGTCCCCACTATAGTCTATGGCTGAGCTCAGGAGCTGACACTCTAATGTCCCCACTATAGTCTATGGCTGAGCCCAGGAGCTGACACTCCAATGTCCCCACTATAGTCTATGACTAGGCCCAGGAGCTGACACTCTAATGTCCCCACTATAGTCTATGGCTGAGCTCAGGAGCTGACACTCTAATGTCCCCACTATAGTCTATGGCTGAGCCCAGGAGCTGACACTCTAATGTCCCCACTATAGTCTATGGCTGAGCCCAGGAGCTGACACTCCAATGTCCCCACTATAGTCTATGACTAGGCCCAGGAGCTGACACTCTAATGTCCCCACTATAGTCTATGACTAGGCCCAGGAGCTGACACTCTAATGTCCCTTCTATAGTCTATGACTGAGCCCAGGAGCTGACACTCTAATGTCCCCACTATAGTCTATCACTGGGCCCAGGAGCTGACACTCCAATGTCCCCACTATAGTCTATCACTGGGCCCAGGAGCTGACACTCTAATGTCCCTTCTATAGTCTATGACTGAGCCCAGGAGCTGATACTCTAATGTCCCCACTATAGTGTATGCCTGAGCCCAGGAGCTGACACTCCAATGTCCCCACTATAGTGTATGGCTGAGCCCAGGAGCTGACACTCCAATTTCCCCACTATAGTCTATGACTGAGCCCAGGAGCTGACACTCTAATGTCCCCACTATAGTCTATGGCTGAGCCCAGGAGCTGACACTCCAATTTCCCCACTATAGTCTATGACTGAGCCCAGGAGCTGACACTCTAATGTCCCCACTATAGTCTATGGCTGAGCCCAGGAGCTGACACTCCAATGTCCCCACTATAGTCTATGGCTGAGCCCAGGAGCTGACACTCCAATTTACCCACTATAGTCTATGACTGAGCCCAGGAGCTGACACTCCAATGGCCCCACTATAGTCTATGACTGGGCTCAGGAGCTGACACTCCAATGGCCCCGCTATAGTCTATAACTGGGCCCAGGAGCTGACACTCTAATGTCCCCACTATAGTCTATGACTGAGCCCAGAAGCTGACACTCCAATGTCCCCACTATAGTCTATGACTGGGCCCAGGAGCTGACACTTCAATGACCCCACTATAGTCTTTGGCTGAGCCCAGGAGCTGACACTCTAATGTTCCCACTGTAGTCTATGACTGAGCCCAGGAGCTGACACTCCAATGGCCCCACTATAGTCTATGACTGGGCCCAGGAGCTGACACTTCAATGTCCCCACTATAGTATATGACTGAGCCCAGGAGCTGACACTCTAATGTCCCCACTATAGTCTATGAATGAGCCCAGGAGCTGACACTCCAATGTCCCCACTATAGTCTATGACTGAGCCCAGGAGCTGACACTCTAATGTCCCCACTATAGTCCATGACTGGGCCCAGGAACTGACTCTCTAATGTCCCCACTATAGTATATGATTGAGCCCAGGAGCTGACACTCTAATGTCCCCACTATAGTCTATGGCTGAGCCCAGGAGCTGACACTCTAATGTTCCCACTATAGTCTATGACTGGGCCCAGGAGCTGACACTCCAATGTCCCCATTATAGTCTATGACTTGGCCCAGGAGCTGACACTCTAATGTCCCCATTATAGTCTATGACTTGGCCCAGGAGCTGACACTCTAATGTCCCCACTATAGTATATGATTGAGCCCAGGAGCTGACACTCTAATGTCCCCACTATAGTCTATGGCTGAGCCCAGGAGCTGACACTCTAATGTCCCCACTATAGTCTATGACTGAGCCCAGGAGCTGACACTCTAATGTCCCCACTATAGTCTATGACTGAGCCCAGGAGCTTACACTCCAATGTCCCCACTATAGTCTATGGCTGAGCTCAGGAGCTGACACTCCAATGTCCCCACTATAGTCTATGACTGAGCCCAGGAGCTGACACTCCAATGTCCCCACTATAGTCTATGACTGAGCCCAGGAGCTGACACTCTAATGTCCCCACTATAGTCCATGACTGGGCCCAGGAACTGACTCTCTAATGTCCCCACTGCAGTCTATGGCTGAGCCCAGGAGCTGACACTCTAATGTTCCCACTATAGTCTATGACTGGGCCCAGGAGCTGACACTCCAATGTCCCCATTATAGTCTATGACTTGGCCCAGGAGCTGACACTCTAATGTCCCCATTATAGTCTATGACTTGGCCCAGGAGCTGACACTCTAATGTCCCCATTATAGTCTATGACTTGGCCCAGGAGCTGACACTCTAATGTCCCCACTATAGTATATGATTGAGCCCAGGAGCTGACACTCTAATGTCCCCACTATAGTCTATGGCTGAGCCCAGGAGCTGACACTCTAATGTCCCCACTATAGTCTATGACTGAGCCCAGGAGCTGACACTCCAATGTCCCCACTATAGTCTATGACTGAGCCCAGGAGCTGACACTCTAATGTCCCCACTATAGTCTATGACTGAGCCCAGGAGCTGACACTCCAATGTCCCCACTATAGTCTATGACTGAGCCCAGGAGCTGACACTCCAATGTCCCCACTATAGTCTATGACTGAGCCCAGGAGCTGACACTCTAATATCCCCACTATAGTCTATGGCTGAGCTCAGGAGCTGACACTCTAATGTCCCCATTATAGTCTATGACTGAGCCCAGGAGCTGACACTCTAATGTCCCTTCTATAGTCTATCACTGGGCCCAGGAGCTGACACTCCAATGTCCCCACTATAGTCTATCACTGGGCCCAGGAGCTGACACTCCAATGTCCCCACTATAGTCTATCACTGGACCCAGGAGCTGACACTCTAATGTCCCCACTATAGTCTATGACTGAGCCCAGGAGCTGACACTCTAATGTCCCCAGTACAGTCTATGGCTGAGCCCAGGAGCTGACACTCCAATGTCCCCTCTATAGTCTATGGCTGAGCCCAGGAGCTGACACTCCAATGTCCCCTCTATAGTCTATGGCTGAGCCCAGGAGCTGACACTCCAATGTCCCCACTATAGTCTATCACTGGACCCAGGAGCTGACACTCTAATGTCCCCACTATAGTCTATGACTGAGCCCAGGAGCTGACACTCTAAGGTCCCCACTATAGTCTATGATTGAGCCCAGGAGCTGACACTCTAATGTCCCCACTATAGTCTATGGCTGAGCCCAGGAGCTGACACTCTAATGTCCCCACTATAGTCTATGGCTGAGCCCGGGAGCTGACACTCTAATGTCCCCACTATAGTCTATGACTGAGCCCAGGAGCTGACACTCTAATGTCCCCAGTGCAGTCTATGACTGAGCCTCTAATCTTTATCTGTTTGAATCTTTGCCAGGAGATGCGGAGTTGTCGGAGTTGTCGGAGTTGTCGGAGTGTGGGGAGTTGTTGGAGTTGTCGGAGTTGTTGGAGTTGTCGGAGGTGGGGAGTGGCGCTCCAGTGAGATTTCGGCAGACCTTCGGAGAAAGGTGGCTGAAGTCTATCAGTCTGGACAGGGTTACACCACCATCTCCAAGGCCCTGGACCTCAATGGGACTACGGTCAGAGCCATTCTCACCAAGTGGAAGAAGTTTGGAACGGTGGTGAATCTACCTAGGAGTGGTCGTCCTGCGAAAATCTCCCCCCAGGCCAGAAGGATCATCATCAGTGAAGTCAAGAAGAAGCCTTCTGCCTGGTCCCGGGAACTTCAGGCCTCTCTGGCCTCGGCTCAGGTGAATGTTCAGGACTCAACCATTAGAAAGACTCTGTGCAAAAACGGGAGAGTGGTGAGCCGGAAACCTCTCTTCCCTAAAAGGAACATGGCGGCTTGTCAGGAGTGCAGCGGAAATCTCCAGAATATCTCATCTCTGGAAGGGCGTTCTGTGCCACCAAGAATCAAAAGTCCACTGTGTTCAGAAAAGGTATATGATGTTCCAGAGTTCCTGTGGGACTAATACTGTTCTATGGAATCAGAATAAAGAATCCACTCACCACCAGTGTACGGAGGTACTACCATGACCACCAGTGTACGGAGATACTACCATGACCACCAGTGTACGGAGATACTACCATGACCACCAGTGTACGGAGGTACTACCATGACCACCAGTGTACGGAGGTACTACCATGACCACCAGTGTACGGAGATACTACCATGACCACCAGTGTACGGAGGTACTACCATGACCACCAGTGTACGGAGATACTACCATGACCACCAGTGTACGGAGGTACTACCATGACCACCAGTGTACGGAGGTACTACCATGACCACCAGTGTACGGAGGTACTACCATGACCACCAGTGTACGGAGGTACTACCATGACCACCAGTGTACGGAGGTACTACCATGACCACCAGTGTACGGAGGTACTACCATGACCACCAGTGTACGGAGGTACTACCATGACCACCAGTGTACGGAGGTACTACCATGACCACCAGTGTACGGAGGTACTACCATGACCACCAGTGTACGGAGGTACTACCATGACCACCAGTGTACGGAGATACTACCATGACCACCAGTGTACGGAGATACTACCATGACCACCAGTGTAAAAAGGGAACTGCCATGGCCACCAGTGTAAGGAGGTACTACCATGACCACCAGTGTACGGAGGTACTACCATGACCACCAGTGTACGGAGGTACTACCATGACCACCAGTGTACGGAGGTACTACCATGACCACCAGTGTAAAAAGGGAACTGCCATGGCCACCAGTGTAAGGAGGTACTACCATGACCACCAGTGTACGGAGGTACTACCATGACCACCAGTGTACGGAGATACTACCATGACCACCAGTGTACGGAGGTACTACCATGACCACCAGTGTACGGAGGTACTACCATGACCACCAGTGTACGGAGGTACTACCATGACCACCAGTGTACGGAGGTACTACCATGACCACCAGTGTACGGAGATACTACCATGACCACCAGTGTACGGAGGTACTACCATGACCACCAGTGTACGGAGGTACTACCATGACCACCAGTGTACGGAGGTACTACCATGACCACCAGTGTACGGAGGTACTACCATGACCACCAGTGTACGGAGATACTACCATGACCACCAGTGTACGGAGGTACTACCATGACCACCAGTGTACGGAGGTACTACCATGACCACCAGTGTACGGAGGTACTACCATGACCACCAGTGTACGGAGGTACTACCATGACCACCAGTGTACGGAGGTACTACCATGACCACCAGTGTACGGAGATACTACCATGACCACCAGTGTAAAAAGGGAACTGCCATGGCCACCAGTGTAAGGAGGTACTACCATGACCACCAGTGTACGGAGATACTACCATGACCACCAGTGTACGGAGATACTACCATGACCACCAGTGTACGGAGATACTACCATGACCACCAGTGTAAAAAGGGAACTGCCATGGCCACCAGTGTAAGGAGGTACTACCATGACCACCAGTGTACGGAGGTACTACCATGACCACCAGTGTAAAAAGGGAACTGCCATGGCCACCAGTGTACGGAGGTACTACCATGACCACCAGTGTACGGAGGTACTACCATGACCACCAGTGTACGGAGATACTACCATGACCACCAGTGTACGGAGGTACTACCATGACCACCAGTGTACGGAGATACTACCATGACCACCAGTGTACGGAGGTACTACCATGACCACCAGTGTACGGAGGTACTACCATGACCACCAGTGTACGGAGGTACTACCATGACCACCAGTGTACGGAGGTACTACCATGACCACCAGTGTACGGAGGTACTACCATGACCACCAGTGTACGGAGGTACTACCATGACCACCAGTGTACGGAGGTACTACCATGACCACCAGTGTACGGAGGTACTACCATGACCACCAGTGTACGGAGGTACTACCATGACCACCAGTGTACGGAGATACTACCATGACCACCAGTGTACGGAGATACTACCATGACCACCAGTGTAAAAAGGGAACTGCCATGGCCACCAGTGTAAGGAGGTACTACCATAACCACCAGTGTACGGAGGTACTACCATGACCACCAGTGTACGGAGGTACTACCATGACCACCAGTGTACGGAGGTACTACCATGACCACCAGTGTACGGAGGTACTACCATGACCACCAGTGTACGGAGATACTACCATGACCACCAGTGTACGGAGGTACTACCATGACCACCAGTGTAAAAAGGGAACTGCCATGGCCACCAGTGTAAGGAGGGGGTGTGTCTCTGGGGTGTATTTTTGGGGGTGTGTCTCTTGGGTGTATCCCTGGGGGTGTGTCACTGGGGTGTGTCTCTGGGGGGGTGTCTCTGGGGGGGGTGTCTTGGGGGGTGTCTCTGGGGGTGCGTCTTGGGGTGTGTCTCTGGGGGGTGTGTCTCTGGGGGGTGTGTCTCTGGGTGGGGTGTCTCTGGGTGGGGTGTCTCTGGGGGGGTGTCTCTGGGGGGGTGTCTCGGAGGTGTGTCTCGGAGGTGTGTCTCTGGGGGGGGTGTCTCTGGGGGTGTGTCTCGGGGGTGTGTCTCTGGGGGGGTGTCTCGGAGGTGTGTGTCTCGGGGGGGGTGTGTCTCTGGGGGGGTGTCTTGGGGGGTGTCTCTGGGGGTGTGTCTTGGGGTGTGTCTCTGGGGGGTGTGTCTCTGGGGGGGTGTCTCTGGGTGGGTGTGTCTGGGGGGGTGTCTCGGAGGTGTGTCTCTGGGGGGGGTGTCTCTGGGGGGTGTGTCTCTGGGCGGGTGTCTCTGGGTGGGTGTCTCTGGGTGGGTGTCTCTGGGGGTGTGTCTCGGGGTGTGTCTCTGGGGGGGGTGTCTCGGAGGTGTGTGTCTCGGGGGGGTGTGTCTCTGGGGGGGTGTCTTGGGGGGGTGTCTCTGGGGGGGTGTCTTGGGGGGTGTCTCTGGGAGTGTGTCTTGGGGTGTGTCTCTGGGGGGTGTGTCTCTGGGGGGTGTTTCTCTGGGGGGGGTGTCTCTGGGGGGGTGTCTCGGAGGTGTGTCTCGGAGGTGTGTCTCTGGGGGGGTGTCTCTGGGGGTGTGTCTCGGGGGTGTGTCTCTGGGACATTGACACACCTGGAAATGGTTTCACATCCATATAAAATGTATATTTATTATGAATAATAATGATATATAGGGAATAATATCGATTTCCTTCCTGATGTGGTTTTGTATCTCCGCCCCTTTCATGCAGTGTCTCCGCCCCCCCAGAAGGTGAAGGACTTCCTCTCCTGGAGGTTCAGCTCTCTGATTCTGCAGATTTGTGATCACCAGAAGCAGATGGAATCCATTGTGTACTTTTTTGGTCAGCGTCACCTGAGGCTGTCTGATTCATCATGGAGCCTGACAGGTATGGATGGGGGGGATACCAGGGGACATCGCTGAATCTCGGGGTTAATAGTGCGTCCGCTGACACCAATGCCGGGGTTAATAGTGCGTCCGCTGACACCAATGCCGGGGTTAATAGAGCGTCCGCTGACACCAATGCCGGGATTAATAGTGCGTCCGCTGACACCAATGCCGGGAGTTAATAGTGCGTCCGCTGACACCAATGCCGGGAGTTAATAGTGCGTCCGCTGACACCAATGCCGGGGTTAATAGAGCGTCCGCTGACACCAATGCTGGGGGTTAATAGTGCGTCCGCTGACACCAATGCTGGGGGTTAATAGTGCGTCCGCTGACACCAATGCCGGGGTTAATAGTGCGTCCGCTGACACCAATGCCGGGGTTAATAGAGCGTCCGCTGACACCAATGCTGGAAGTTAATAGTGCGTCCGCTGACACCAATGCCGGGGTTAATAGTGCATCCGCTGACACCAATGCTGGGGGTTAATAGTGCGTCCGCTGACACCAATGTTGGGGGTTAATAGTGCGTCTGCTGACACCAATGCTGGGGGTTAATAGTGCGTCCGCTGACACCAATGCTGGGGGTTAATAGAGCGTCCGCTGACACCAATGCTGGGGGTTAATAGTGCGTCCGCTGACACCAATGCCGGGGTTAATAGTGCGTCCGCTGACACCAATGCCGGGGTTAATAGTGCGTCCGCTGACACCAATGCTGGGGGTTAATAGAGCGTCCGCTGACACCAATGCCGGGGTTAATAGAGCGTCCGCTGACACCAATGCTGGGGGTTAATAGTGTGTCCGCTGACACCAATGCTGGAAGTTAATAGTGCGTCCGCTGACACCAATGCCGGGGTTAATAGTGCATCCGCTGACACCAATGTTGGGGGTTAATAGTGCGTCCGCTGACACCAATGCTGGGGGTTAATAGTGCGTCCGCTGACACCAATGCTGGGGGTTAATAGTGCGTCCGCTGACACCAATGCTGGGGGTTAATAGTGCGTCCGCTGACACCAATGCTGGGGGTTAATAGAGCGTCCGCTGACACCAATGCTGGGGGTTAATAGTGCGTCCGCTGACACCAATGCCGGGGTTAATAGTGCGTCCGCTGACACCAATGCTGGGGGTTAATAGAGCGTCCGCTGACACCAATGCTGGGGGTTAATAGTGCGTCCGCTGACACCAATGCCGGGGTTAATAGTGCGTCCGCTGACACCAATGCCGGGGTTAATAGTGCGTCCGCTGACACCAATGCTGGGGGTTAATAGAGCGTCCGCTGACACCAATGCCGGGGTTAATAGAGCGTCCGCTGACACCAATGCTGGGGGTTAATAGTGTGTCCGCTGACACCAATGCTGGAAGTTAATAGTGCGTCCGCTGACACCAATGCCGGGGTTAATAGTGCATCCGCTGACACCAATGTTGGGGGTTAATAGTGCGTCCGCTGACACCAATGCTGGGGGTTAATAGTGCGTCCGCTGACACCAATGCTGGGGGTTAATAGTGCGTCCGCTGACACCAATGCTGGGGGTTAATAGTGCGTCCGCTGACACCAATGCTGGGGGTTAATAGAGCGTCCGCTGACACCAATGCTGGGGGTTAATAGTGCGTCCGCTGACACCAATGCCGGGGTTAATAGTGCATCCGCTGACACTAATGCCGGGGTTAATAGTGCATCCGCTGACACCAATGCTGGGGGTTAATAGAGCGTCCGCTGACACCAATGCCGGGGTTAATAGAGCATCCGCTGACACCAATGCCGGGGTTAATAGTGCATCCGCTGACACCAATGCTGGGGGTTAATAGTGCGTCCGCTGACACCAATGCTGGAAGTTAATAGTGCGTCCGCTGACACCAATGTTGGGGGTTAATAGTGCGTCCGCTGACACCAATGCCGGGGTTAATAGAGCGTCCGCTGACACCAATGCTGGAAGTTAATAGTGCGTCCGCTGACACCAATGTTGGGGGTTAATAGTGCGTCCGCTGACACCAATGCCGGGGTTAATAGTGCATCCGCTGACACCAATGTTGGGGGTTAATAGTGCGTCCGCTGACACCAATGCCGGGGTTAATAGTGCGTCCGCTGACACCAATGCTGGGGGTTAATAGAGCGTCCGCTGACACCAATGTTGGGGGTTAATAGTGCGTCCGCTGACACCAATGCCGGGGTTAATAGTGCGTCCGCTGACACCAATGTTGGGGGTTAATAGAGCGTCCGCTGACACCAATGCCGGGGTTAATAGTGCGTCCGCTGACACCAATGCCGGGGTTAATAGTGCGTCCGCTGACACCAATGTTGGGGGTTAATAGAGCGTCCGCTGACATCAATGCCGGGGTTAATAGTGCGTCCGCTGACACCAATGTCGGTCCCAGTCACTCCTCTGACATACACCTGGATGACAAACCCCCAACAAGCATAGCGCCCCCCATTGATTTCCGTGCGTTGCCCTATGCCCCACAAGCCTGACAAAGTATCTCATGACGCGTTCTGCTTTGTTTTATTTCCCGCGCATTTTGCCACATTTCTTGTATTGGGGTCTCACGTTTTGGGGGGACATTTACAATAAATGGCACTACAAGCTTGAGGCAGATATTTTTACGGTGTTCTGGGATTGCGTGGAAACGTGCATTTCTGTGCGCATTACCGGAACGCGCAGATGTGACCGGAGACTGATATGGTGGAAAGTTGTCACCGCGGCACGCCGTGTTCCGCCATATTTACATTTATATTCCTTTGTTCCCTGTTCCAATTTTTCCTTTTCCGCAAGTATTGGGCATGAGTGATTGTCCATACAGAGCAGGAGATCTATGGGGGGGGAGGGGGGTCAGTAGATCAATAGAGCATATGACTGGAAGCAGGGGGCCAAGACAAGGGGGGGCATGACCCAGGCATTATGCTCGGGGGCAGGGCACAGGTGACAGCCTCCCTCTCCTAGCACCTCCCCCACAACATTACATCATACTCCTTTGCCCCGCCCCTAACTATTCTGCTCCACCCACTCCTCAGTCTGAATTCTCCTACACCAAGAGATTAGATGAGTCTCCTCCCACATAAAGTCCCTGGCTCCACCTCCTGCACAGGCTGATAGGTTCATGGAGCCTTCACTAACATGGCGGACCACCCACAAGTCCTGGTCCATTGAGCAGCAGTCATTGGTTGCTAGAGATGCCGGCATGCCTAGCAACCAATGACGTCACGTGCCTGCTGTGTGCCCTGCAGCACATTTCTCCTGCCAGCTCCCACCTTCTGCCTGCCAGGCTATAGGGAGTTCTCCTGCAAGTACACTGAGCTCTGTGATGGAGGAAACTAATCTATGGGGGCACGATGATGAGGCAACTGATCTATGGGGGCAGTTTGATGGGGCAATTAATCTATGGGGACACTGTAATGGGGCAACTGATCTATATATGTACTCTGATGGGGCAAGTGATTTGTGGGGGTACACGGATGGGGCCAACTGATTTATGGGGGAATCCGAAATACAAAAATGTACTGTACTTCAGCTGACCAGTCCTTAGATATGGTGGCTGCATTCGTTTTCTTTTCTTTTTGTCTTTGATACTGCCAGTAACTTCCTGTCCTAGGGTGACAACACTCACTGTACTGAATCTATGGAGACGTTGTCACCGTAGGACAGAAAGTGTGTTTGGACTACAGAATACTCCCCCCTGTCTATAACATAGTGAGGTGATGTTTTGTAGTCCACATAGAGAACTGGGACTGAAAATAGTCCAGAGACAACAAGAGCAGAAAGTTCTGAGCTCTGTATATTTCCGGCAGGATGAAAAGTGACATTTTTGCACTTGTAGAAGGGATAGAAGAATACGGTATATTCTATTTCTTCATGCAGACTTGTAAAGTTGCTGAGAGGTCCACTTTAAGGTCTGCCTGGAGTCCTGCTATGAAGCCTTGATTGCTGAGCTCTTCTTGTCCAGGATAGGGACTCTTACGTCTTCCCTTCTTCTTGTCACAGGAAGAATACCTCAGCTCCTTGTTAAGTGAATATCAAGAGAAAGATGAAGTGGAGCAACAAAGAGCGCTGTGTGCCAAAGCCTGCCGAAGATCCTCCAAGGGTAAGTACTAGCAGATAACAGCCCCTGCTTCACCACAGCGACACACTTTATTTTCTATCAAAGCTGCTGCTAGAATGGAAATCACCTTGCCTTAAGTGTGGACCCCCGAGCAGAGGAAATATTTTGGCACTTACTGGGCATGGACACGTCGTGGCCTCCCCTTTCCAACCCTCTAACCACCCTATTGGTCTGTGTAGCTTCCTGTCATACATGTACTGCATTATGACCACTAGATGGAGCTGAGGATCATCCTTATTTTCTTATTCCTGCTGGGGGGATGTCAGTGTCAGGATGGGGTGTGTCGGTGTAATATTCCTGGGGGGACGTCAGGATGGGGGGTGTCGGTGTAATATTCCTGGGGTGTGTCGGTGTAATATTCCTGGGGGGGACGTCAGTGTGAGGATGGGGGGTGTCGGTGTAATATTCCTGGGGGGAAGTCAGTGTCAGGATGGGGGGTGTCGGTGTAATATTCCTGCTGGGGGGTATGGGTGTAATATTCATGTTGGGGGGGTATGAGTGTAATATTCCTGCTGGGGGGGTATGTGTGTAATATTCCTGCTGGGAGGGTGTCGGTGTAATATTCATGTTGGGTGGGTATGGGTGTAATATTCATGTTGGGGCTTGTCGGTGTAATATTCCTGATGGGGGAGTATGGGTGTAATATTCATGTTGGGGGGGTATAGGTGTATTATTCATGTTGGGGGGACGTCTGTGCAGGAAGTTCTTGTCGTATGATGGACACGGCGAGGATTTGGTCACACCTAGGTGTTCCGGATTCCCGAATCGGTGCAAAAATGCAGCACACGCTTGTGATCCCTTTACTTTCAATATCATCCCAATTGAGGCGTGATTTTGCCGCGATTGTTGCCTGACGGCCTATGGGAAATAGGTGTCCCACAATTTTTTTGTGTGATTTGTCAGGTGACAATATTGTCCCATGATCGGGGTGCCATTGAAAATAACTGGATCACAATCTGGAATCGCAGTAATTCCGCCCGCGATCCGGAAGGCCTAGGTGTGATCGCAGCCTAAGCATCTTCTATCAGTTGCTGGGTTCACCTTCTATAGATTCTGGGGGGACATTTTCTTCCTCAAACATTCCACACATTCACTTCATTCTTCATTCCACCCTTGTATAGCGCTTTTCTCTCTGAGGACTCCAAGTATTGGAGAAGGCGTTGGCCAGGAATCGAACCCGGGTCAGCTGCTTGAAAGGCAGCTATGCTCACCACTGCACCACCAACGCAAGGTAGCATGTCTTTGTAGTGTGGGAGGAAACCGGAGTACCCGGAGGAAACCCACGCAAGCACAGGGAGAACATGCAAACTCCATGCAGATAGTGTCCTGGTCAGGATTTGAACCATGGACCCCAGTGCTGCAAGGCTAACCCCTAAGCCTCTGTGCTGCCTGTATGCGGCCTCTCTTCTCCAAGGCCCGCCCCCGCTGAACGGAGTTCATCAATTATGTCCACTCAAAGCGCCTCCAGAAGAAATCCAAACTTATCCTAAACTGCAATCTATGTATATAACACTCCAAAACACACCCAAAGAATACCGGCCTCCAACCTCCCCTTAGCCGGTCCAACACACGCCTGAGGGGGAGTATGGAAGAGGGAGAGAGGGAGGAAAGGAGGGGGGGAGGTTAGGGGTAAGGAAGGGGTGTGGGGGTTCCCCCCAACCCTCACTCCCTTCTTTCTCCAACCTTTCCTCCCCCCCTTTTCCTCCCTCTCTCCCTCTTCCATACTCCCCCTTGTTCTTCAGGTGATTATGTTTTGGCGACGTATTGTCGAACCTTAAAGCTTCTGCAGAAGCTGCAGAAAGGTAAATAGAGGGCTGATGGGAAGACCCTCCGGTTGCTGGAGTGGCAGCTCGCACCAGTGTAGGGACCTGTGTTGGTACAGCCGTACCTGGTCCCAGGGAGGCTTCCTCAGACTTTTTGTTGAGTCTTCTTCTAGGAACAGCCAATTGTCTTGTTTGTCCAGCTGCATTGATAGTTGGTGATTCAGGAGTTCCAAAAACGAAAATGGAGGGCTGATGGGAAAACCCTCTGGTTACTGAAGTGGCAGCCACCAGTGTAGGGACCTGTGTTGGTACAGCCATACCTGGTCCCTCAGGAGGGATCCTTAGAATTTTTGTTGAGTCTTCTTCTAGGAACAGTCAATCATCTTGTTTGTCCATTTACATTCATAGTTGGTGATTCAGAAGCTCCAAAAAGGGAAATAGAGGGCTGATGGGAAGGCCCTCTGGATACTGGAGTGGCAGCCACCACCAGTGTAGGGACCTGTGTTGGTAAAGCCGTACCTGGTCCCTGGGAGGGTTTCTTAGACTTTTAGTTGAGTCTGTGATTCAGAAGCTGCTGATGAACGTCACATTCTGCCAGAGTCTCAGTGGTAACGCCACAATCTGCCAGTGTCTTAGTGGGAAAGTTACATTCTGCCTGAGTCTCAACAGAATCGTTGCATGCTGGAGGAGTCTCGATGTGAATGACACGTGGTTGATTTAACATTTTTTCCACCCTTTTGGTTATTTTCTTTCCCAACAGAGCTGCACCCTGCTCATTTAAGTGCAGTCCATCCCTGCTGTAGAGCAAGTGACACATTGAAAAGTCAGTCCAGGTCTCCATGAAGCCAAACCCCTCCTTCCTGCACCAGTTCTTCAGCCACTTGCTAAGCTCCCTAAGCTCCTGTTGCCTCCTTGGTGTGGCTCGAGGTACAGGCAGTATTTCTGAAAATGCTGCCTTGGAGGTCCTTTTCTTCAATATAGCCCCTAAGTCCCTGAAATCATTTTGTAGGGTGCTCCATTTTCTTCTAATGTTGTCATTGGTTCCAATATGTACCATGACAACTGGATCCTCCCCAGCCTCATCCAACAATCCGTCCATCCGATCTGCAATGTCCCGAACTCGTGCGACTGGGAAACAATATACTGTTCGTTGATCGCGGTCATTCTGACAGATTGCCCTCTCTGTCCCTCTAATAACAGAGTCCCCTACCACCAGGATCTGCCTATCCTTTTCTTTAGGCTTGCCTTCATCTTCATGGGAGGAGATATTCAAATGGCTGCCCTGGTATTTTGGTGGGTTCTCAACATGAACCTCACATTGTGCTGTAGTCTCAACATGAATGTGACATTCAGGTGGTGTCTCAATGTGAATGTCACATGCTGGTGGAGTATCCGTGTGAATGTCACATGCTGGTGGAGTATCCGTGTGAACGTCACATGCTGGTGGAGGCTCCGTGTGAATGTCACAAGCTGGTGGTGTCTTCATGTGAACGTCACGTGCTGGTGGCGTCTCCGTGTGAACGTCACATGCTGGTGAAGTCTTCGTGTGAACGTCACATGCTGGTGGCGTCTCCGTGTGAACGTCACATGCTGGTGGTGGATTTAACATTTTTTCCACCCTCTTGGTTATTTTCTTTCCCAACAGAGCTGCACCCTGCTCATTTAAGTGCAGTCCATCCCTGCTGTAGAGCAAGTGACCAATTGAAAAGTCATTCCAGGTCTCCATGAAGCCAAACCCCTCCTTCCTACACCAGTTCTTCAGCCACTTGCTAAGCTCTCTAAGCTCCTGTTGCCTTCTTGGTGTGGCTCGAGGTACAGGCAGTATTTCTGAAAATGCTGCCTTGGAGGTCCTTTTCTTCAATATAGCCCCTAAGTCCCTGAAATCATTTTGTAGGGTACTCCATTTTCTTCTAATGTTGTCATTGGTTCCAATATGTACCATGACAACTGGATCCTCCCCAGCCCCATCCAACAATCCGTCCATCCGATCTGCAATGTCCCGAACTCGTGCGACTGGGAAACAATATACTGATCGTTGATTGCGGTCATTCTGACAGATTGCCCTCTCTGTCCCTCTAATAACAGAGTCCCCTACCACCAGGATCTGCCTATCCTTTTCTTTAGGCTTGCCCTCATCTTCATGGGAGGAGATATTCAAATGGCTGCCCTGGTATTTTGGTGGGTTCTCAACATGAACCTCACATTGTGCTGTAGTCTCAACATGAATGTGACATTCAGGTGGTGTCTCAATGTGAATGTCACATGCTGGTGGAGTATCCGTGTGAATGTCACATGCTGGTGGAGTATCTGTGTGAACGTCACATGCTGGTGGAGTCTCCGTGTGAACTACACATGCTGGTGGAGGCTCTGTGTGAACGTCACAAGCTGGTGGTGTCTCCGTGTGAACGTCACATGCTGGTGGAGTCTCCGTGTGAACGTCACATGCTAGTGGAATCTCCATGTGAACATCCCATGCTGGTGAAGTCTCCGTGTGAACGTCACATGCTGATGGTGTCTTCGTGTGAACGTCACATGCTGGTGGTGTCTCCGTGTGAAGGTCACATGCTGGTGGTGGATTTAACATTTTTTCCACCCTTTTGGTTATTTTCTTTCCCAACAGAGCTGCACCCTGCTCATTTAAGTGCAGTCCATCCCTGCTGTAGAGCAAGTGACCAATTGAAAAGTCATTCCAGGTCTCCATGAAGCCAAACCCCTCCTTCCTGCACCAATTCTTCAGCCACTTGCTAAGCTCCCTAAGCTCCTGTTGCCTCCTTGGTGTGGCTCGAGGTACAGGCAGTATTTCTGAAAATGCTGCCTTGGAGGTCCTTTTCTTCAATATAGCCCCTAAGTCCCTGAAATCATTTTGTAGGGTGCTCCATTTTCTTCTAATGTTGTCATTGGTTCCAATATGTACCATGACAACTGGATCCTCCCCAGCCCCATCCAACAATCCGTCCATCCGATCTGCAATGTCCCGAACTCGTGCCACTGGGAAACAATATACTGTTCGTTGATCGCGGTCATTCTGACAGATTGCCCTCTCTGTCCCTCTAATAACAGAGTCCCCTATCACCAGGATCTGCCTATCCTTTTCTTTAAGCTTGCCCTCATCTTCATGGGAGGAGATATTCAAATGGCTGCCCTGGTATTTTGGTGGGTTCTCAACATGAACCTCACATTGTGCTGTAGTCTCAACATGAATGTGACATTCAGGTGGTGTCTCAATTTGAACGTCACATGCTGGTGGAGTATCCTTGTGAACGTCACATGCTGGTGGAGTCTCCGTGTGAACGTCACATGCTGGTGGAGTCTCCGTGTGAACGTCACATGCTGGTGGAGTCTCCGTGTGAACGTCACATGCTGGTGGAGTCTCCGTGTGAACGTCACATGCTGGTGGAGTCTCTGTGTGAACGTCACATGCTGGTGCAGTATCCTTGTGAACGTCACATGCTGGTGGAGTATCCTTGTGAACGTCACATGCTGGTGGAGTATCCTTGTGAACGTCACATGCTGGTGGAGTCTCCGTGTGAATGTCACATGCTGGTGGAGTCTCCGTGTGAACGTCACATGCTGGTGGAGTCTCCGTGTGAACGCCACATGCTGGTGGAGTGTCCGTGTGAACGTCACATGCTGGTGGAGTCTCCGTGTGAATGTCACATGCTGGTGGAGTCTCCGTGTGAACGTCACATGCTGGTGGAGTCTCTGTGTGAACGTCACATGCTGGTGGAGGGTCCGTGTGAACTTCACATGCTGGTGGAGGCTCCGTGTGAATGTCACATGCTGGTGGAGTCTCCGTGTGAATGTCACATGCTGGTGGAGTCTCCGTGTGAACGTCACATGCTGGTGGAGTCTCCGCGTGAACGTCACATGCTGGTGGAGTCTCCGCGTGAACGTCACATGCTGGTGGAGTATCCTTGTGAACGTCACATGCTGGTGGAGTCTCCGTGTGAACGTCACATGCTGGTGGAGTCTCCGTGTGAACGTCACATGCTGGTGGAGTCTCCGTGTGAACGTCACATGCTGGTGGAGTCTCCGTGTGAACGTCACATGCTGGTGGATTCTCTGTGTGAACGTCACATGCTGGTGCAGTATCCTTGTGAACGTCACATGCTGGAGGAGTATCCTTGTGAACGTCACATGCTGGTGGAGTATCCTTGTGAACGTCACATGCTGGTGGAGTCTCCGTGTGAATGTCACATGCTGGTGGAGTCTCCGTGTGAATGTCACATGCTGGTGGAGTCTCCGTGTGAACGTCACATGCTGGTGGAGTCTCCGCGTGAACGTCACATGCTGGTGGAGTCTCCGCGTGAACGTCACATGCTGGTGGAGTCTCCGTGTGAACGTCACATGCTGGTGGAGTCTCCGTGTGAACGTCACATGCTGGTGGAGTCTCCGTGTGAACGTCACATGCTGGTGGGGACTCCTTGTGAACTTCACATGCTGGGGGAGTCTCAATGTAGCTTTCATATTCTGTCTTGCTCACTGGGGTAGTCCTGCCTTGTGAGCTGTGTCTGCAGTAAATACCGCGTACATCTGCAATAAAAAAGAATCAGATTTAGCACCTTCACCTACATTATATATATATATATATATATATATATATATATATATATATATAGATATATATATATCTATATATATAGATATATATAAAACATAAAATTATGGAGAGAAAAGTTCAAAATTCCAGTGCAAGGGACAATAAATAATCCCAACATGACAGGGACACAGGGGTGACTAATGGCCTTCATATAAAAATTTTGGTTGCCTGGCAGTTATGCCGACCCACTAAAATGAAAAAGGGGTCTGATTCTTCACTTTCGGGTGCGGTGGAGTAATCTGCAGTGCTTCTGTTTCTTATTATTAAACACCCGTGATGATGAATGCGGACATATTTAATAAATAGCATCCCCCAGGACACCTACAGTGTCCCATCTGATAACAAATAGAGATCATACACCCATCAGCATGACCAACATACACATAAGAAGGGCCTGAAGATCAAACCTACCATGCGTATCCTCAAAACTCACCGTATCTGTCAGAACAAAGACATAGCAGCCACCTCCTGCTCCATGGCCGGCTCTGTGGCTGGGGCCACCAGTCCCGTCTGGCCTGGTGGCCGCTATGTCTTTGTTCTGACAGATACAGTGAGTTTTGAGGATACGCTTGGTAGGTTTGAACTTCAAGCCCTTCTTATGTGTATGTTGGTCTTGGTGATGGGTGCATGATCTCTATTTGTTATCAGATGGGACACTGTAGGTGGCCTGGGTACCTCTTCTTATATCAGTTTTGGACCCTTTACTAGTGTGCATTAGCTTGATTACATTCTATATACATGGTGAGTTTTATGTTCATGTTGTGTGCTTCTCTGTATAGTGCTGACCCTCATGGATATTCATTAGGGGTGCAACGGATCAAAAAACTGACGGTTCGGATCGTTCCTCGGATCAGGAGTCACGGTTCGGATCAACAAAAAAAAATCTGCCCCACTGTAATATCCACAATCTCCCCCACTGTAATATATTAGCAGGGTATGGCAGAGTATTGCAGGGTATTGGCGGGTATATTGACAGAGTATTGGCAGGGTATGGAAGAGTATTGGCAGGGTTTGGAAGAGTATTGGCAGGGTATGGCAGAGTATTGTCAGGGCATTGCAGAGTATTGGCACTGCTGCCATCCGAACTCTCCCCTACACTGTACAGATCAGTACACAGAGGGGAGAGAGGAACCGGCGTCATGACATAACGCCGGTTTGTTACAAGTGATCGCTCCGTCATTTGACGGAGCGATCACGTGGTAAACGGCCGCCGGGTGTACCAAGATGGCCGCCGCTCCGGAGCTAGGCCAAAGCCGCGGCCTTTCCTATGGCCGAGGCCACAGAGCGCTCTGCGGATCGCGGGTGTCCCGATCCGCGGAGGTTGATCCGTATGGATCACGGATCAATGACGATCCGTTGCACCCCTAATATTCATTGAACATATTTATGTTGTTATATCTTTTTGATACACATTTATTTTGATAACAGAAATGTTAATTTACGGTCATGCATAATTACTAAAAATTCTTTATGCAAATTTTTGGAATTATTGTTGTTTATTTTGATTGTATTTGTCTTTTTGTAGCTACATATTGCTTTATAAGCTCCTGAAGAAGCTGAAAAGTGAAACATGTCAAGCAACAAGCATCACGCTGGTTACAGTAACTACTTTATGTGTATATTGTACATGTGCACTGAATTGTCTTTATGAAATGTGGACAACATTCAATGTCCCCCCCGTTTCTTTTAAAACTTTGGACTCCAATAACGATGTTTTTATAAAAAAATATATTTTTGTGTGTTTTTTTGCACCATTAAAGAAGATCCTGTTCCTTTAAAGCCTGTTATAGAGCACAGTGCTTGTGCTGTGTATGAAATAGCTGGCTGATCCTACCAGTTTCTACCCTCCCCCCTCTGCGCTGACTCCCATGTATCAGGGCTGCAGAGTCCTGACACCGGAGTCCTGACAGAGGCTTCTTACCACATGATCATCGCGTGAACCTGGAAGTGCCGGGAAATGGCATTCCTCGGTTCGCGCTGACAGGGAGAGCCAATCGGCAGCTCTCTCTGTCAGAGGGGGGTCTGTGCTGATAATCAGCACATTGATTATTAGTGCAGCCCCCATGAGAGGTGCCCAACAACTGCCAGCAGTGCCCCCTCAAAGTCTCTCAGTGCCCACCACAGTGACAATCAGTGCCCACCACAGTGCCAATCAGTGCCCATCACAGTCCCCACCACAGTGCCAATCAGTGCCCATCAGTGCTGCATATAAGTGTCCATCAGTGCTGCATATCAGTGCCAACTCATCAGTGCATCCTCGTGCCTGTGCGTTATTTATAAATAAAACGCTTTCTACTTGTATTAAAGAGGAAGGAATCCCATCGATTTAACAGTTTCAAAAAACATTTCTATTTCTGGCATGTCGGGAATGCTAACTGTCACATTGGTTGTGCTCTCAACCAAACTGTCAAACCATCCAATGGCTGCTGTCATAACGGATCACATGTGCAGCATTATGGCAGTTGAAGATTCACCACTTCAATACCGGCACTTCCCCCCCTTCCTGCCCAGGAAAATTTTCAGCTTTCAGCACTGTCCCACTTTGAATGACAATTACGCGGTCATACAACACTGTACCCAAACTACATTTTTATCATTTTCTTCCCACAAATAGAGCTTTCTTTTGTTGGTATTTCATCACCTCGGGGTCTAAAAAAGACCCAATTTTTGAACAGAAAAACTTTTTTCTTATTTTGTCATAAAATGTTGTTTTCTCCTTCACTGCACTGATGAGTTGGCACTGATATGCAGCACTGATGGACACTTATAGGCAGCACTAAATGGGCACTTATAGGCAGCACTGATGGGCACTGATTGGCACTGTGGTGGGCACTGATTGGCACTGTGGTGGGCACTGATTGGCACTGTGGTGGGGACTGTGATGGGCACTGAGAGACTTTGAGGGGGCACTGCTGGCAGTTGTTGGGCACCTCTCATGGGAGCTGCACTGATAATCAATGTGCTGATTATATTATTGGAGTGAGATATATATATATATATATATATATATATATATATATATATATATATGATTGGGGTGATATATATAATTATTATTGTAGTGATCTATATACACATCAGGAGTCCGCTGCTGCCTGATGTCATCACTGGACTCCTCCCCCTACTGCCTTATATGGGCTTGTTTACTCCTTATATGCAAATGAGGCAGCTGGCTGGGGCTGCGTCGCCATGACAATAACTGACATGACTGCACTGGACCTCCTATGGGAAGGATTGTGTATGTGACGTTTCTATGGTAATATCTCCATCCCATAATAATATCATCCATTCCTTCTTGTCTAAAGACTTCATTCACAAGGCTGGAAGAGTCGGATATTGTGATCCTCCAATAAATTATTGGGGTGATATATATATATATATTATTATTATTATTGGGGTGATCTCTCTCTCTCTCTCTCTCTCTCTCTCTCTCTCTCTATATATATATATATATATATCACCCCAATCATTTATATATATATATATATATATATATATATATATATATATATATATATATATATATATATATTATTGGAGTGATCTATATACACATCAGGAGTCCGCTGCTGCCTGATGTCATCACTGGACTCCTCCCCCTACTGCCTTATATGGACTTGTTTACTCCTTATATGCAAATGAGGCAGCTGGCTGGGGCTACGTCGCCATGACAATAACTGACATGACTGCACTGGACCTCCTATGGGAAGGATTGTGTATGTGACGTTTCTATGGTAATATCTCCATCCCATAATAATATCATCCATTCCTTCCTGTCTAAAGACTTCATTCACAAGGCTGGAAGAGTCGGATATTGTGATCCCCAATAAATTATTGGGGTGATATATATATATATATTATTATTATTGGGGTGATATATATATATATATTATTATTATTGGAGTGATCTATATATATATATTATTGGAGTGATCTATATATATATATTATTGGGGTGATATTGATGAGATATTAGTTATGAATGTCCAATCATTGTGATTTGGGGGAGATAACTGATCAGTATGACTCCTCCCCCTCCCCTCCCCCATTAATAAAAAGCTTTTTTTGCTGCAGTGGACAAGAAATCCAAATAAAAAATAAAATAAAGAAATGTTTGAAATTCCCACCGAGCTTTATCTGACAGAGGAGATGATATAAAGATCAGATTGTGGCTTATCAATCACTTTAATATCCCTTCTGTTCTATAATTCTATGAAAACAAATAATCAATAATTTGATCGATGAGTGTAGGTGACTTATCCAGAGTACTTTTTGTATCTATCACTATCCATAACACTTACCAATTTCGGTGTCTGTATATCGATGATGTCCATTGACTTTACAGCCGGAACCGAAACATCCAACAACGGCTCTGAAACAGCCGCGCACAATCCTCTTCATTTTGGGGGGCTTTTTGGTTGGGGTATCTGCAGGCTGGTCACTGATACCTCCTACCATTGCCCCTCCTTTGCTGGCTTTCTCTTTGGTGTTTTTCAGAGAGAAAGAAGCCGATTACATTTAAATCGGTTCATTATTAGGAATAAAGAAACTCGCTTTAAATGTATGACAATAGAAATCGCAATGAAATTGAATCGAACAAAATCAAATCCAATAAAATCGCAAGAAATATCTCAGGAGAGATAAGAAGCGTGTTCACTGGTCAGTGATATCTGAGCTTCTGAGAGCTCACTGACCTGCATCTTTCTATATAGAGACTCAGCCTATGACATCATAGTCAGAGAATCAAGGGACCAATCAGATCGCAGAGTGCAGTCAGGTGACCTTTTTTTTTTTTTTGAAAAATAACTGACGATTTTTCTTAAAGGAGCCACGTCCTTATTTGTGAGCTTTGTGAATTCAGCCTGTAGGATCAGTATACGGATCTAATAGGGATATACGGCTCCTAGAAGAACATGTTATTGTGAATGAGATTTAACCCTTACAGTCCCATGGCTGAAATAAAGATCTCTATTCTTATAACATTGTGAATGGAGCCTTAGAAATCCTCCATCAAATCTTTTCTTTTATTTTATCATTATTACACACCAATTATTTCTACATTTTTAACCCTTTCACTGCCAAATCAAATGTTTCCCCTTTCATTTATGAAACCAATTCTCCTCCCCTTTTGTTTTTAACCCTTTCACTGCAAAATCTTTTTTTTTTTTCATTTTTAATCCTTTCTATGAACCCCCTTTTTTTTTTTTCAAAACACAGATTTTTGTAAGTTTCAATTTTTTTTTAATCCTTTCAGCACCAAACCAACTTCTTTTCTTTTTTTTTTACCCTCCCCTCCTCCCATTATTAACCCTTTTACCGCCAAAACCAAAATGTGTTTTTCATTTTTCTTGCCCAAATGTAAAATCACTAAAGGAAAACTTGTTTATTGTTAGTGTTGGATGGAGTGGAGAGGGATTAGAGCCCCTGTCAGGTTTTTATTGCTGTCTGCACCCCCTTTAGGAAGATTCATTCTCTTCAACTGCCAAATTCTTTCAGTTTTTAACCCTTTCACCACCAAACTATATTGTTCATTTGTTTAAACCCTTTAACTGTCAAACCAAGTAACCCCTCCCCCTCCCCTCCCCCTACACACACACATTTTAACTGCCACTTTCACTGCCAAATCTTTTTTTTAAATTTCTCCCCCATATGTTACATTATAAATAAAGGAAAATGTTTTTATTGTTAGTGTTGGATGGAGTGGAGAGGGATTAGAACCCCTGTCAGGTTTTTATTGCTGTCTGCGCCCCCTTTAGGGAGCTTCATTCTCTCTATTTACCAACAAAAGTGAAAGAAACATTCCAGATTTTGGGTTGTCACCAGAACAGGAATTAGAGGGGAAATCCTCCAATGGGGACACTAGTTCTGGTGACACCCAGGGATGATGTCACTTTGGGAGGATTTCTCTCACTTCCTGTTGTCTCCTTCCGTTTGTATCCCGGAGATCTCCTCTTTATATTTATCATTATATAGAGAGTTTTCAGAATAAATGGCCTTTTTTATAAAACTTTACATCCTAAAAAAGAGTGATGTATAATTTAGTTAATGTCATTAATCGATTAGTTGGCTGATTATTGTTTAGATTAATTGATTATGAAAATAATTGTTAGTTGCAGCTCTAGTGTGTGTGTATATTATATATATATGTGTGTGGGGGGGAGGGGGTGACATGCGTTGTGATATATATAATATATACACACATACATATATCACAATGCATGTCACCCCCTCCCCCACACACACATTATTTATATATTTATCACTAACCAATAGCGAAGCTCGGTGGGAATTTCAGGTGCTGGAAGATCCAGACTCCCAGTATAACAAATACATTTCCTTCTTTGTTGGTGTTCAGAAGATTCCGTATCTGATAAATATTCTTTATCCAAATCATCCCCATTATTATATTATCAAATAATGAGCAAAACTCCTTCCTTCTCCCTCCGATCTCTATCACAGTCTGATTGTGTATGTGACGTTTCTATGGTAATATTTCCATCCCATAATAATATCATCCATTCCTTCCTTCCCCCAAATGTCACCTCTGCACCCCACAAAGAGAACATTTCTTTATTTTATTTTTTATTTGGATTTCTTGTCCACTGCAGCAAAAAAAAGCTTTTTATTAATGGGGGAGGGGAGGGGGAGGAGTCATACTGATCAGTTATCTCCCCCAAATCACAATGATTGCACATTAATAACTAATATCTCATCAATATCACCCTAATAATCAATATATATATAATTATTGGAGTGATCTATATACACATCAGGAGTCCGCTGCTGCCTGATGTCATCACTGGACTCCTCCCCCTACTGCCTTATATGGACTTGTTTACTCCTTATATGCAAATGAGGCAGCTGGCTGGGGCTACGTCGCCATGACAATAACTGACATGACTGCACTGGACCTCCTATGGGAAGGATTGTGTATGTGACGTTTCTATGGTAATATCTCCATCCCATAATAATATCATCCATTCCTTCCTGTCTAAAGACTTCATTCACAAGGCTGGAAGAGTCGGATATTGTGATCCCCAATAAATTATTGGGGTGATCTATATATATATATATTATTATTGGGGTGATATATATATATATATATTATTATTGGGGTGATATATATATATATTATTATTGGAGTGATTATATATATATATATATATATATCAGTGGGGGGGGGTAAATATGTTGTGAACGATGATGAGTTGTTTAATTTATTGATCAATTTTGGATTGGAGGATTGGATATTAATGCGCCCCGTACCCCATTATTTCTATGATTTATATTGCTGGGGGGAGGGTACAATTACTCTCATATATCAGTGATTGGGAGGGGGGAGGGGAGGGGGGGTCACCTATTTCTGGTATATAGTATATATCCATTACCCGACCATTCCTCACCATACACACCTCTGATTGTCAATAGAACTATCAATCACCCCTCCATATAATAAATGTCACTTTATTACACCCCCCATAAGAAAGCTACATCTGTCTGTATAATCACTGGGGGGAGGGGGGGGTGTAATGATCACTGGGGGGAGGGGGGGGTGTAATGATCACTGGGGGGGAAGGGGGGAGGTGTAATGATCACTGGGGGGAGGGGGGTGTAATGATCACTGGGGGGTGTAATGATCACTGGGGGGGTATAATGATCACTGGGGGGGGGGGGGTATAATGATCACTGGGGGGGGGGGTGTAATGATCACTGGGGGGAGGGGGTGTAATGATCACTGTGGGGGAGGTGTAATGATCACCGGGGGGTGTAATGATCACTGGGGGAGTGTAATGATCACTGGGGGGGAGGTGTAATGATCACTGGGGGGGGGTGTAATGATCACTGGAGGGGGGTGTAATGATCACTGGGGAGATGTAATGATCACTGGGGGGTGTAATGATCACTGGGGGGTGTAATGATCACTGGGGGGGTGTAATGATCACTGGGGGGTGTAATGATCACTGGGGGGGGTAATGATCACTGGGGGGGGTGTAATGATCACTGGGGGGGGTGTAATGATCACTGGGGGGGGTGTAATGATCACTGGGGGGTGTAATGATCACTGGGGGGGTGTAATGATCACTGGGGGGGGGGGGTGTAATGATCACTGGGGGGGGTGTAATGATTACTGGGGGGGGTGTAATGATCACGGGGGGGGTGTAATGATTACTGGGGGGTGTAATGATCACTGGGGGGTGTAATGATCACTGGGGGGGGTGTAATGATCACTGGGGGGGGTGTAATGATTACTGGGGCGTGTAATGATCACTGAGGGGGTGTAATGATCACTGGGGGGGTGTAATGATCACTTACCCCTGGTGGTAGGACACCCATCTACATTATGGAGATCAGATGTGGAAACAAAGCCAAGGAACTCCCCTATGCACGGACTGGTGTGCCGAAAACTTGACAGCCGACACTCTGGACCAGGGATAGGCACCCTCGGCACTCCAGCTGTGGTGAAACTACAAATCCCTTCATGCCTCTGCCTCTAGAAGTCATGCCTGTGATTGTCGGGGTCTTGCAATGTCTCATGGGACTTGTAGTTTCACCACAGCTGGAGGGCTGAGGTTGCCCTACCCCTGCTCTGGACTCTGGAGTCCAAACTTTAATATTTACCTGTAACAGAAGATAGTTTGCTGGAGAGCTGTGAGGATGAGAATCTGGGGGGCAGCAGAAGCCTGGTGGAGGTTCTTTGCAGGTTTGGGTCTACATTTCTGCACATTGGTGGTTTGGTCTTCTCAGTCCTGAAAAGTACAAGTCAATTATATGTAACACCACCTGGAGGTGCCGGATCAGTCCCAAATTCTGCAGCAGGGCAGTGAACCAAAACATGGCCAAAGTCCTAAAGAACGATGTTCTGTTTAAATAGATTGAATTTTCAGGGTAAGCCCATGCAGGGGGCCGAGCTACAGTCACATGTGTAAAAAAAAAAAAAAAAAACATGATCTTCAGTAAAAAGATCCAGGAAGAGATGATTTGGCACATTCAAAGCCCTAATCTTAACCACTTCCCGCCCGCCCTATAGCGGATTGACATCCGGGAAGTGGTTGTGTTATCCTGACTGGACGTCATATGACGTCCAGCAGGATAACATGCCGCAGCGCGCCCCCGGGGGCGCGCATCGTGGCGATCGGTGGAGCGGTTTGTCAGTCTGACACACCGCTACACTGATCTTGGTAAAAAGCCTCCGGCGGAGGCTCTTTACCACGTGATCAGCCGTGTCCAATCACAGCTGATCACGCTGTCAATAGGAAGAGCCGTTGATCGGCTCTTCCTCACTCGCGTCTGACAGACGCAAGTAGAGGAGAGCCGATCGGCGGCTCTCCTGGCAGGGGGGGTCTGCGCTGATTGTTTATCAGCGCAGCCCCCCCTCAGATCACCCCACTGGACTACCAGGGATGCCACTAGGACCACCAGGGAAGGGGCAACGTGGATGGCCAGGTATGTACCCCATGGCCATCCACATGTGCCCAATCTGTGCCAATCAGTGCCCACAAATGGGCACTGATTGGCACTATTATGTCCATGATATGCCCAGATCTGCCCAGCAATGCTCTATCAGTGCCACCTGTCATTGCCCATCTGTGCCACCTGTCATTGCCCATCAGTGCCACCTGTCAGTGCCCATCTGTGCCCATCAGTGCCCACCTATCAGTGCCCATCAGTGCCACACATCAGTGCCACACATACGTACCCATCAGTACCACCCATATATACCAATCAATGCCACCTACGAGTGCTCATCAGTGCCGCCTATGTGTGCCCATCGGTGCCACCTATGAGTGCCCATCAGTGCCGCATACCAGTGCCACCTATCAGTGCCCATCAGTGCCACCTATCAGTGCCCGTTAGTGCCACCTCATTGGTGCCACCTCATCGGTGCCCATCAGTGCCGCCGTATCAGTGCCCATTATTGAAGGAGAAAGCGTACTTATTTACAAAAAAATTTAACAGAAACAAAGAAAAACGTGTTTTTTTTCGAAATTTTCGGTCTTTTTTTATTTGTTGCGCAAAAAATAAAAACCGCAGAGGTGATCAAATACCACCAAAAGAAAGCTCTATTTGTGGGAACAAAATGATAAAAAATTTGTTTGGGTACAGTGTAGCATGACCGCGCAATTGTCATTCAAATTGCGACAGCGCTGAAAGGTGAAAATTGGGCTGGGCGGGAAGGTGTCTAAGTGCCTGGTATTGAAGTGGTTAATGATCTAAGATGAACTAGAGACAGAAGACACCGAGAACCTTAAATCCATAGAACATCAGAGCTTGCTTCTTCTAAATGTTTGGAACAACCAACCTGCCGTGTCCCTCAGCGGAGTCTGGCCACCCCCTACACCCATAACGCTGCAAGAGAGCAAAAGCTAGACATGCTACATGCAGGACGGGGATCTACATTTTTATGGGGGGCTTCAGGTAGAAGTCATACCAGCTATTGCAATGATTGCAGTCTGGCCCTAAATTTGAATGACTTTTCTTCCCCCTTGGAGGTGGCTCCCGGTATCCTCGGGTGTAGATAAAATCACTAGCTGTGATTGACCCTCTTCACACGGGCGGTTCCATGTTCCTAGTTTAATCGTCTTGTCACGGTGGATTGTGTGTTTTTGCAGTTACCAGATCTGGTCCCTCAGCTCGGGTCCCTCTATCAGCTCATGGAGACGCGGGTGAAGACGCTGAATAAAATGTCCAGACTGAATGGAAAGCTTTATCTTCTCATCACACAGGTGAGATGACGGGTCTGGGAGGGGGTGGCGGGTTTTTCCCCTGTGGGGTATTCAGTCGATTTGTACGGACACTGGCAGGGAAAGGGGTATAGGGGACGGTCCTGTGACGTTTTCTTGTCCGGTCCTGATGGGTTATTTTTGTTTTGCTGTAGGTGGCCACATCTGAGATCTCACAGAGGATACAAGCCAACCAGGAGGCCCAAGTCGTGTATGAAGAAGGTGAGTTCATCCATTATCCGGGGGGGGGTTCCATGTAAAGACCACAACAAAGATTGGCTATAAGAAGAGGGTGCAGTGTATGTTCCTCTGTAATTCTCTGCCTAGGACTTGCAGTTTGCAGCCTGTCGAGAGTGACTGTACAGCGATCAATGCAGATCTGAGTGGTGCTCGTGTCCGGGGATGTATGCACTGCTCCGATATGAATACATTGCATGTCTATTCACTTGTATATCATTGGGGGGGGGGGACAGATATAAGCTGACGCACTGTAATAAGACGTTGTTGTTTTTGTGTTGCCGAGTCTTCAGATGAGGAATCTGGAGAGGAGCAGAATACGGACTCTGATGTGAGTATATTATAGTTTTGTTCTGAGTCTCCCATTGCCGTGAATTCTCAGAACGCAGCGATCGCATGTTGTGGAGAGCAAATGCTTCCTGAAACCACTGAAATGCGGCAGTTGTGCACAGTACAGCCCTGGGTTGAAGGAGAGTATTGTAGCAAAAGCAGCTTTTGTTTACCTATTTATTTTTTGACACACCCCCTCCTGGGTGCCTCCTTTATAGTGTATGTATTGGTATTCCGCGCTCAGGACGGGCTCGTAAACCGAACTGCAGCCCCCCAGATAAAGAAAGCACCTAGGTGCAATCCAAACGCTATAAACTCTAAGAAAATAGGGGATTGGCGCTGTTCACTAGTGACTAAATAAACTATAAACAGACTCTTACCACAAAGAGAACACTACACCACAGATCTGGGTGAATCAGAGGTAAAACACAGTAAAATTCATAAACATACCTGCTAAAAATACCAAAAAATGTGCGAACTGCTCAAAGTAAAGACATATGTAAAATAATAAATACAGCTCCAAACAGTAATATCAGTGAATGATCAATCAAGTGTGCAAAAAATACAAAATCCAAGGATAATAATCATTGAAAGGTATAAAGTGAATAAAGCCCTGAAAAAGACACAGTGTTACCCCCTCCAAAGTAGTGTTTATAATAATGAAGTGAGGCTGGATGGTTATCAAATAAAAATGTAAAAAACAATATACATATGGTGTGCATGAAAATATAGTGTTCAAGAATTACTCCATAGAAATTAGTGAGTGAAAAAATGTTTTTGAGAAACTGACATAAAAGTCTATGGTTTCAAGAAAAAAGTCCGTGCATGCAGAAATCCCAGAAAATGCCAAAAAATGCTATATACATTAAGGTGCTATAAAAAATGTCCAGTGTATGTAAAAAGTTCTTGTGTAGCAAACTGGTGTATCTTCAAATGGTTCCAGGTATGTCCGTCCCATTAAATGTATATCGTCCTGTGTGGAGCCCCCTCTAGTGCCCCCACTCACCGGAACGCCTAACCCCTGCAGGGGTAATAGGCATGTAGACGTGAGTCCGATGATCCAGGCGGTCGGTGTCCCCCTCACCACCTGCTCTCCACTTGTGTCACCAGATCGCTCTCAGAAGGCATCCACCAGGACAGAATACCATGTACAGGGAGAAGAGAAGAGCCTCATAGTGTGATTCCAAATATAACTTTATTTAGCTCAAGCTTACATTAAAACTGAAAAAACAGGGAACTAAAATCAAACAACTCTCTGCCGGCTGGCTCCACGCCAGAAGCCGCAGACAGTGTAGTTTGAGCGGCGTGCGTTCCACGGCCGACTCCAGAAGCCGGAAATGAATGACATAAACAGAAGGAAAAAAGGACGTATGCGTACCAAGAGGCCACTGCCTCCTTTATAGCCCTACAGTGATTGACCTCTTCTGCATTACAGAGAAATCACTCTTGGCTTAAATCGGTGTTCCAGCCTGGGGGGGGGGCTGTTAATTGAAGTCCAGCCTGGGCTCTTTTGGCTGGGCTTCTTCTATGGGTCACAGGCGTGCAATTCGTTTTGGTCTGACGTCGGAGGAATCAGTCCGGGCAGTGCGTGGTCACGACAAAGTCTGGATCCGACTGATACCCGTCTCAGCCTCTGGGTGAGCGCGGGGGGGTGGGAGAGCGGAGAGCTGCTGACTGACTCTCCTCTGCCTGGAGCTGATCTTTAATTTGGATTCTTCACCTCAGCAAACCTTGGGAGCCGTACCCAGACCCCACACTGGTGATTTGGGGTTTGGATTCCTATCCTGTGGTACCTGATTGTGCGCCGTCTTTTGGGGGTAACTTAGTAAAAAGAAGTCGATTTATGTTTCAATGCATGTAATTTAGCGGTTTGCCTGTGTAAAGCCCAGTTTAGGCTTGTATTAATGTTTTCCAGTAGCGGTGAATATAGACCACTTTTGCTGATATACTCTCCCTTAATCTAGAGCTGAACCCCCTGCAATAATTCATTTTTTGCCGCTAGGTGGTGATGCTGGGCACAGGGGACATGCTGTAAGTGCAGAGAGCTATGGACCCACCCCTGAGGGTTACAGAATATTAAGTAGTGCACACTGGGGATAAGGAGTGTACAGGTGACGGGATTGCAGCTGTCAGTGACAGTATGGTCTGGGGATAAGGAGTGCACACAGGTGACAGGATTGCAGCTGTCAGTGACAGTATGGTCTGGGGATAAGGAGTGCACACAGGTGAGGGGATTGCAGCTGTCAGTGACAGTATGGTCTGGGGATAAGGGGTGTACAGGTGACGGGATTGCAGCTGTCAGTGACAGTATGGTCTGGGGATAAGGAGTGCACACAGGTGACGGGATTGCAGCTGTCAGTGACAGTATGGTCTGGGGATAAGGAGTGCACACAGGTGAGGGGATTGCAGCTGTCAGTGACAGTATGGTCTGGGGATAAGGGGTGCACACAGGTGAGGGGATTGCAGCTGTCAGTGACAGTATGGTCTGGGGATAAGGGGTGCACACAGGTGAGGGGATTGCAGCTGTCAGTGACAGTATGGTCTGGGGATAAGGAGTGCACACAGGTGACAGGATTGCAGCTGTCAGTGACAGTATGGTCTGGGGATAAGGGGTGCACACAGGTGAGGGGATTGCAGCTGTCAGTGACAGTATGGTCTGGGGATAAGGGGTGCACACAGGTGACAGGATTGCAGCTGTCAGTGACAGTATGGTCTGGGGATAAGGAGTGCACACAGGTGACAGGATTGCAGCTGTCAGTGACGGTATGGTCTGGGGATAAGGGGTGCACACAGGTGACGGGATTGCAGCTGTCAGTGACAGTATGGTCTGGGGATAAGGGGTGCACACAGGTGACGGGATTGCAGCTGTCAGTGACAGTATGGTCTGGGGATAAGGGGTGCACACAGGTGACAGGATTGCAGCTGTCAGTGACAGTATGGTCTGGGGATAAGGGGTGCACACAGGTGACGGGATTTGTATCTTCCCATTTTCTAGGTGGAATCGGTTTGGATTCTCAGGCCTCTCAGGCTCTTCGATCCGCCATCAGGTCATTAGTGGAAGATACGGAACGGAGACAGAACCTCATTCATGGCCTCATCCAGACCAACAACCAGCTGAAGTAAGAGCCGGGGGAGGGGGGTTCTCAGCAGTGAACCATAATCTGTATGGCACTTCGAGAGGAAAGGGGAGCGTATGCTGTGGGGGATGTGTACCAGGGGAGGGTACGTTGTGGGGGGGCTGTGGAGTGTACATTGCAGGTGGCTGTGTACCAGGGGTGCGTACATTGCAGGGGGCTGTGTACCAGGGGAGCGCACATTGTGGGGGGCTGTGTACCAGGGGGAGCTCACATTGTGGGGGGCTGTCTACCAGGGGGAGCTCACATTGTGGGTGGCTGTCTACTAGGGAAGCTCACATTGTGGGTGGCTGTGTACCAGGGGGAGCGCACATTGTGGGGGGCTGTGTACCAGGGGGAGCGCACATTGTGGGGGGCTGTGTACCAGGGGAGCGCACATTGTGGGTGGCTGTCTACCAGGGGAGCGCACATTGTGGGGGGCTGCGTACCAGGGGAGCGCACATTGTGGGGGGCTGTGTACCAGAGGAGAGCACATTCGGGGGGGGGCGGTGTACCAGGGGAGTGTAGGTTGTGGTGGGGCTGTGGAGCGTACATTGTGGAGGGCTGTGTACCAGGGGAGCGCACATTGTGGGGGGCTGTGTACCAGAGGAGCGCACATTCGGGGGGGGCGGTGTACCAGGGGAGTGTAGGATGTGGTGGGGCTGTGGAGCGTACATTGTGGAGGGCTGTGTACCAGGGGAGCGCACATTGTGGGGGGCTGTGTACCAAGGGAGCGCACATTGCAGGGGGCTGTGTACCAGGAGAGCACACATTGTGGGGGGCTGTGTACCAGGGGAGCGTAGGTTATGGGGGGACTGTGGAGCGTATGTTGCGGGGGGGCTGTGGAGCGTATGTTGCGGGGGGGCTGTGGAGCGTATGTTGCGGGGGGCTGTGTACCGGTAGAGCGTAGGTTGTGGGGGGATGTGTACCGGTGGAGCGTAGATTGTGGGGGACTGTGTACTAGGGGAGCATACGTTGTTGGGGGGGGCAGGGGAAGTGAACATAAAGCCAATCACGGATCTGATGTATTCCAGAGAGGATGTTCGCTTACAGCACAACCGAGCCGGACGCCAGGAGCAGAAAGCCAATGAATTGCAGCGCATTTTGGACAGTGTCCGAACCAAAATCCGGGACTTAGAAGATGACTTCATCGCTAAAATGCGTCAGCAGCAGACAGAGATGACAAATCTATTACAGGAGAAGAAGGTCGTCCATGTAGGTTTCCCTTCTTACTAGTCTACTGACCTGAGCCGCCTGTACAGGAGAAACCTTTCTTCAGTAAAGAGAGAGAGAATTATATAAAATGTAATCTGTCACACTCTATATAGTATATACAGGGGCAGTGGGTGTGTCTTCATTGATGGGCAGTGGGTGTGTCTCCATTGATGGACAGTGGGTGTGTCTCCATTGATGGGCAGTGGGTGTGTCTCCATTGATGGGCAGGGGGTGTGTCTCCATTGATGGGCAATGGGTGTGTCTCCATTGATGGGCAGGGGTTGGGTTTCCATTGATGGGCAGGGGGTGTGTCACCATTGATGGGCAGTGGGTGTGTCTCCATTGATGGGCAGGGGGTGTGTCTCCATTGATGGGCAGGGGGTGTGTCTCCATTGATGGGAAGGGGGTGTGTCAGGCAGGGCTGGGAAAGGGGGTGTGGAAGCAAAGCTGAACATGGGGGTACAGGCACCCCATGTGTTGGCACAGCATCCTGTAGCTCCAATCAGAAGGGACATAAACCAATTACACCAAAATAAATCTGCTTCCTTGCCTGGTGTGGTCAGAATGCTACAGGAAGGGAGGGGAATTGGCAGAGTCACCGGTATTTGCTAGTAACCAAGGGTGCAGTCACACAAGTATGATCATTTATAAGAGTTGCTTTAGTAATATAAAGGAATATATTATTAAACGATTGGTTTCAGGGGTAATATACAACATGTACACTCTGCACTTCCTGCCCTGGGTATCGGCTCGCCCCTGGGCATAGTCACAGATGATTGGGCGGTCTCGGATGATGGGCAGTTGATTGGTTTGTCATTATCATCCTCCGGGGGGGACTGCCACTGAGATCAGGCACCTACATACATCACTGCGGGGGCAAACCTAACCAGGTGGACAGGAGGCGGCAATTACAGCCGGGAGACCTCATTGGTGGGCTGTCCAAAGTACATATAGAAATAATGAGGTATTCAAGGAGGTGGAGCAAATCACTGACTTCCTAGATGAAGTCGATGATGTGTATAGGGGTCTGTGTACACAGAAAGGGGACAGTCCTGGTGATAGAGCATACCTGAGACTGCATGGAGGGACCGGGGGTGTGGAGGTCCTCAGTCACACTGCACTAGAAGTCACTGGATGATGCCGGACACGGGGGGTGCAGGTGTGACAGGATAACACAATGTGGTCTGGGTGCTCTAGGGGCACAGAATGCAAGATTCACCGGAGACACAGAACTGTATAAGGGTCACAGGGGGTCACTAAAGATGGAGGAGAGCACAGGGGTCAGTAAAGACAGAGGAGAGCACGGGGGTCACTAAAGACAGAGGAGAGCACGGGGGGTCACTAAAGACAGAGGAGAGCACGGGGGGTCAGTAAAGACAGAGGAGAGCACGGGGGTCACTAAAGACAGAGGAGAGCACGGGGGTCACTTAAGATGGAGGAGAACACGGGGGTCACTAAAGATGGAGGAGAACACGGGGGTCACTAAAGATGGAGGAGAACACGGGGGTCACTAAAGACAGAGGAGAGCACGGGGGTCACTAAAGACAGAGGAGAACACGGGGGTCACTAAAGACAGAGGAGAGCACAGGGGTCACTAAAGACAGAGGAGAGCACGGGGGTCACTAAAGACAGAGGAGAGCACAGGGGTCACTAAAGACAGAGGAGAACACGGGGGTCACTAAAGATGGAGGAGAACACGGGGGTCACTAAAGATGGAGGAGAACACGGGGGTCACTAAAGACAGGGGAGAGCACGGGGGTCACTAAAGACAGGGGAGAACACGGGGGTCACTAAAGACAGGGGAGAACACGGGGGTCACTAAAGACAGGGGAGAACACGGGGGTCACTAAAGACAGGGGAGAGCACGGGGGTCAGTAAAGACAGAGGAGAGCACGGGGGTCACTAAAGACAGAGGAGAGCACGGGGGGTCACTAAAGACAGAGGAGAGCACAGGGGTCACTAAAGACAGGAGAGCACGGGGGGTCACTAAAGACAGAGGAGAGCACGGGGGTCACTAAAGACAGAGGAGAGCACGGGGGGTCAGTAAAGACAGAGGAGAACACGGGGGGTCACTAAAGACAGAGGAGAGCACGGGAGTCACTAAAGACAGAGGAGAGCACGGGGGTCACTAAAGACAGAGGAGAGCACAGGGGTCACTAAAGACAGAGGAGAGCACGGGGGGTCAGTAAAGACAGAGGAGAGCACGGGGGTCAGTAAAGACAGAGGAGAGCACAGGGGGTCAGTAAAGACAGAGGAGAGCACAGGGGGTCACTAAAGACAGAGGAGAACACGGGGGTCACTAAAGACGGAGGAGAGCACGGGGGTCACTAAAGACGGAGGAGAGCACGGGGGTCACTAAGACAGAGGAGAGCACGGGGGTCACTAAAGACAGAGGAGAACACGGGGAGTCACTAAAGACAGAGGAGAGCACAGGGGTCAGTAAAGACAGAGGAGAGCACGGGGGTCACTAAAGACAGAGGAGAGCACGGGGGTCACTAAAGACAGAGGAGAACACGGGGAGTCACTAAAGACAGAGGAGAGCACAGGGGTCAGTAAAGACAGAGGAGAGCACGGGGGGTCAGTAAAGACAGAGGAGAGCACGGGGGTCACTAAAGACGGATGAGAGCACAGGGTCACTAAAGACAGAGGAGAGCACGGGGGGTCAGTAAAGACAGAGGAGAGCAACGGGGGGGTCAGTAAAGACAGAGGAGAGCACGGGGGGTCAGTAAAGACAGAGGAGAGCACGGGGGGTCAGTAAAGACAGAAGAGAGCACAGGGGTCACTAAAGACAGAGGAGAGCACGGGGGGTCAGTAAAGACAGAGGAGAGCACGGGGGTCACTAAAGACGGATGAGAGCACAGGGGTCACTAAAGACAGAGGAGAGCACGGGGTCACTAAAGACAGAGGAGAGCACGGGGGGTCAGTAAAGACAGAGGAGAGCACGGGGGTCACTAAAGACAGAGGAGAGCACAGGGGTCACTAAAGACGGATGAGAGCACAGGGGTCACTAAAGACAGAGGAGAGCACAGGGGTCACTAAAGGACAGAGGAGAGCACGGGGGTCACTAAAGACAGAGGAGAGCACGGGGGGTCAGTAAAGACAGAGGAGAGCACGGGGGTGATAAATTTAAAGATGATTGTACAATCAGATTGTACCATGTATACTCAGCTTTATAAAAACTGCTTATTTTTAGACTATATGGACAAAAGTATGTGAACCTCCTTCCGATGACTCAGTTTACGTGTCTCCAGTGAAGAGTCCTGGTAATCCTCCATCATACAAAGACATTGTAGACAATTGTGCTCTTCCAACCTTGTGGTAACAGTTTGGTGAAGACCCTTTTCTGTTCCCCCATGACTGTGCCCCCCCCCCCCCCCTCCTGTGTACAAAGCCAGCTCCATAAGAGATATGGATGACCAGTTTGGTGTAGAGGAACTTGAGTGTCCCGTAGAGAGCCCTGACCTCATCCCTACTTTTGGAAGACATTTGGTATAAGGTCTTCTCATCTAACATCAGTACCTGCCTTTAACCCTACGGAACACCTTTGGGATGAGAAGTCCTGAGAACTTCTTATCCCAAAGGTGTTCAGTAGAATTGAGGTCATGGAGGAATTTGAGTGTCCTGCACAGAGCCCTGACCTCAACCCTACTGCACAGCTTTGGGATGACTTGGGGCCCATCATGTGAGCCAGGTCTTCTTATCCAACATCAGTAGCTGACCTCATAAATGGTACAGATTCCACAGACACCCTACAAAATCTTGTGGAAAACCTTCCCTACAAGAGTGGAGAATGTTAAAGGCCACAAAGTGGGCAACTCCATAATAATGGCCATGGTTTTTGGAATGAAATGACCAGATCCATAAAGACATGGTGTGACTAGTTTGGGGTGGAGGAACTGGAGTGTCCTATTCAGAGCTCTGACTTCATCCCAACTGATCAGCTTTGCGATGAATTTGAATCCTGATTGCGAGCCAGGTTTTTTTTGGCGCCCAATATGTGAGCCAGGTCTTCTCATCCGTCATCAGTACCTGATCTCACAAATGGTACAAATTCCCACAGACACCCTCCAAAATTTTGTTGAAAACTTTCCCCAAAAGGTGGAGGATGTTAAAGGCCACAAATTGGGCAACTCCATATTAATGGGCATGGAGGAACTCGGTAATAATGGTCATGGTTTTCGTAATGAGATGATCAGCTCCATAAAGAAATGGATGACCAGTTTGGTGTGGAGGAACTCGAGTGTCCTGTACAGAGCCCTGACCTCATCCCTACTTATCACCTGACCTCATCCCTACTTATCACCTGACCTCATCTCTACTCATCTCCTTTGGGGTTAATTGGAATGCAGATTGTGAGCCAGAGTTATGTAGTGAAGGGTAGTGGCACTGAATAATGGGGGGGGGGGGGGGGGGGGTATAGTGAAGAGTGGTGGCACTGAATAATCGGGGTGTAGATTGGGGTACAGCAGTGTGGGACGGGGGGAGGGAGTATAGTGAAGTGTGGTAGCACTGAATAATGGGGTGTAGATTGGGGTACAGCAGTGTGGGATGGGGGAGGGAGTATAGTGAAGTGTGGTAGCACTGAATAATGGGGTGTAGATTGGGGTACAGCAGTGGGGGGGGGAGTACAGTGAAGGGTGGTGGCATGGAATAATGGGGTGTAGATTGGGGTACAGCAGTGTGGGATGGGGGAGGGGAGTATAGTGAAGTGTGGTAGCACTGAATAATGGGGTGTAGATTGGGGTACAGCAGTGGGGGGGGGAGTACAGTGAAGGGTGGTGGCATGGAATAATGGGGTGTAGATTGGGGTACAGCAGTGTGGGATGGGGGGGGGGAGTATAGTGAAGGGTGGTGGCATGGAATAATGGGGTGTAGATTGGGGTACAGCAGTGTGGGATGGGGGGGGGGGGAGTATAGTGAAGAGTGGTGGCACTGAATAATGGGGTGTAGATTGGGGTACAGCAGTGTGAGATGGGGGGGGAGGGGAGTATAGTGAAGGGTGGTGGCATGGAATAATGGGGTGTAGATTGGGGTACAGCAGTGTGGGATGGGGGGGGGGAGTATAGTGAAGGGTGGTGGCATGGAATAATGGGGTGTAGATTGGGGTACAGCAGTGTGGGATGGGGGGGGGGGAGTATAGTGAAGGGTGGTGGCATGGAATAATGGGGTGTAGATTGGGGTACAGCAGTGTGGGATGGGGGGGGGGGGAGTATAGTGAAGAGTGGTGGCACTGAATAATGGGGTGTAGATTGGGGTACAGCAGTGTGAGATGGGGGGGAGGGGAGTATAGTGAAGGGTGGTGGCATGGAATAATGGGGTGTAGATTGGGGTACAGCAGTGTGGGATGGGGGGAGGGGAGTATAGTGAAGAGTGGTGGCACTGAATAATGGGGTGTAGATTGGGGTACAGCAGTGTGGGGGGGGGGGAGTATAGTGAAGGGTGGTGGCACTGAATAATGGGGTGTAGATTGGGGTACAGCAGTGTGGGGGGGGGAGTATAGTGAAGTGTGGTGGCACTGAATAATGGGGTGTAGATTGGGGTACAGCAGTGTGGGGGGGGGGAGTATAGTGAAGGGAGGTGGCACTGAATAATGGGGTGTAGATTGGGGTACAGCAGTGTGGGATGGGGGGAGGGGAGTATAGTGAAGAGTGGTGGCACTGAATAATGGGGTGTAGATTGGGGTACAGCAGTGTGGGATGGGGGGGGGGGGAGTATAGTGAAGTGTGGTGGCACTGAATAATGGGGTGTAGATTGGGGTACAGCAGTGTGGGGGGGGGAGTATAGTGAAGGGAGGTGGCACTGAATAATGGGGTGTAGATTGGGGTACAGCAGTGTGGGATGGGGGGGGGGGGGGAGTATAGTGAAGGGTGGTGGCACTGAATAATGGGGGTGTAGATTGGGGTACAGAATTGTGGGATGGGGGAGGGGAGTATAGTGAAGTGTGGTGGCACTGAATAAGGGGGGTGTAGATTGGGGTACAGAATTGTGGGATGGGGGGAGGGGAGTATAGTGAAGTGTGGTGGCACTGAATAAGGGGGGTGTAGATTGGGGTACAGCAGTGTGGGATGGGGGTATTTTTGGCCGATTCTAAGACTACAACTCCCATCATGTCATGTGGTGTCCGGTGAGTAGATGAGGTGTGGCCCCTCCCTGGTTATTGCGGTTTCTCATATTCCATTTTCCTCCTCAGGGTGGCGCTGTGATCTCCCCGTACACTCTACAGGCGCTGGTCTCCCACTTCCAGAATCTCTTCGATGTCCCGTCATTGAGCGGCGTCTATCCGCGGATGAATGAAGTGTACAGCAGATTGGGGGAAGTCACCAACGCCATGAAGAATCTCCGCAACATCCTGGGATTAGGTGACCCCCCTCCCCCATCATTACTGCCCCGGTATATCCCCTCCCCCATTCCCAGCCTGCCCCACCCCAGCCTTTTATTCATTGGATTTTAGTTCTGCCAATCATGAAGGCTCAGCGTCACATGTGGGCGGAATTTATGTAAATACATCTACAACACCAGGGATATGCAATTAGCGCACCTCCAGCTGTTGCAGAACTACAAGTCCCATGAGGCATAGCAAGACTCTGACAGCCACAAGCATAACACCCAGAGGCAGAGGCATGATGGGACTTGTAGTTTTGTAACAGCTGGAGGTCCGATAATTGCATATCCCTGCTTTATATCAACTCCTGCACCAAGCCCCTCCCACTTCTCTAATATCTTACAAATTTAAATATAGCCTGCCTAGGAACGCCCACTCCACCAGGCCGACGCCCACCCAGCATGACTTTTTGATATTTGCATAACTCCTCCCACTGCTTGCATCAGGGCTGAGGGCTTGTGAGAGGAGTACTGAGGCCGGGGGCTGGGATGTTTTCTACGTACAGCCCCCGTCAGCCCCTCCCACCAGCCATGATCTGCCCCTGCTGGCCCCTCCCACCAGCCATGATCTGCTTGCATTTCATAGAGAAGCTCGGAGACCCAGTGATGACATCATTGGGCCTAAAATAAGGTATTCAATGAAAATGGAAAGTTTTATATCTCTCCCATTAGTGGCGATTTCCATCTACAATTACCTTCTTTGCTGATCCTCTCATAGCGCCTTGTTATGTTATGTTACTCCTACAAAGGCCCCTCCTATTGTTCATCCTGTGTGCTGATTGCACTGTCTCCTCAGATGATGCGGCCGGTATCGGGACGGTGGTGAACGCGGTGTGGGGGATGTGCCGAAATGCAGAAGAAGGAAACTGCCAGAAACTACAGGATGTCCTCGGCCCTCTGGATATAGACAGGTACAGCAACCTCTGACCCCTAAATCCCGAAGCCACACGCGTCTCCTTCACTGAACCCCTCAGCCACACGCGTCTCCTTCACTGAACCCCCGCAGCTCCTTCACTGAACCCCGCAGCCACACACGTCTCCTTCACTGAACCCCGCAGCCACACGCGTCTCCTTCACCGAACCCCCGCAGCTCCTTCACTGAACCCCCGCAGCCACACACGTCTCCTTCACTGAACCCCGCAGCCACACGCGTCTCCTTCACTGAACCCCCGCAGCTCCTTCACTGAACCCCGCAGCCACACGCGTCTCCTTCACTGAACCCCGCAGCCACACGCGTCTCCTTCACTGAACCCCGCAGCCACACACGTCTCCTTCACTGAACCCCGCAGCCACACGCGTCTCCTTCACTGAACCCCGCAGCCACACGCATCTCCTTCACTGAACCCCGCAGCCACACGCATCTCCTTCACTGAACCCCGCAGCCACACGCGTCTTCTTCACTGAACCCCGCAGCCACACGCGTCTCCTTCACTGAACCCCGCAGCCACACGCGTCTCCTTCACTGAACCCCGCAGCCACACGCGTCTCCTTCACTGAACCCCGCAGCCACACGCGTCTCCTTCACTGAACCCCGCAGCCACACGCGTCTCCTTCACTGAACCCCGCAGCCACACGCGTCTCCTTCACTGAACCCCGCAGCCGCACACATCTCCTTCACTGAACCCCCGCAGCCACACGCGTCTCCTTCACTGAACCCCGCAGCCACACGCGTCTCCTTCACTGAACCCCGCAGCCACACGCGTCTCCTTCACTGAACCCCGCAGCCACACGCGTCTCCTTCACTGAACCCCGCAGCCGCACACATCTCCTTCACTGAACCCCCGCAGCCACACGCGTCTCCTTCACTGAACCCCGCAGCCACACGCGTCTCCTTCACTGAACCCCGCAGCCACACGCATCTCCTTCACTGAACCCCGCAGCCACACGCGTCTCCTTCACTGAACCCCGCAGCCACACGCGTCTCCTTCACTGAACCCCGCAGCCACACGCGTCTCCTTCACTGAACCCCGCAGCCACACGCGTCTCCTTCACTGAACCCCGCAGCCACACGCGTCTCCTTCACTGAACCCCGCAGCCGCACACGTCTCCTTCACTGAACCCCCGCAGCCACACGCGTCTCCTTCACTGAACCCCGCAGCCACACGCGTCTCCTTCACTGAACCCCACAGCCGCACACATCTCCTTCACTGAATCCCGCAGCCACACGCGTCTCCTTCACTAAACCCCACAGCCACACGCGTCTCCTTCACTGAACCCCGCAGCCACACGCGTCTCCTTCACTGAACCCCACAGCCACACGCGTCTCCTTCACTGAACCCCACAGCCACACGCGTCTCCTTCACTGAACCCCGCAGCCACACGCGTCTCCTTCACTGAACCCCGCAGCCACACGCGTCTCCTTCACTGAACCCCGCAGCCACACGCGTCTCCTTCACTGAACCCCGCAGCCACACGCGTCTCCTTCACTGAACCCCGCAGCCACACGCGTCTCCTTCACTGAACCCCCGCAGCCACACGCGTCTCCTTCACTGAACCCCCGCAGCCACACGCGTCTCCTTCACTGAACCCCGCAGCCACACGCGTCTCCTTCACTGAACCCCGCAGCCACACGCGTCTCCTTCACTGAACCCCGCAGCCACACGCGTCTCCTTCACTGAACCCCGCAGCCACACGCGTCTCCTTCACTGAACCCCGCAGCCACACGCGTCTCCTTCACTGAACCCCGCAGCCACACGCGTCTCCTTCACTGAACCCCGCAGCCACACGCGTCTCCTTCACTGAACCCCGCAGCCACACGCGTCTCCTTCACTGAACCCCGCAGCCACACGCGTCTCCTTCACTGAACCCCGCAGCCACACGCGTCTCCTTCACTGAACCCCGCAGCCACACGCGTCTCCTTCACTGAACCCCCGCAGCCACACGCGTCTCCTTCACTGAACCCCCGCAGCCACACGCGTCTCCTTCACTGAACCCCCGCAGCCACACGCGTCTCCTTCACTGAACCCCGCAGCCACACGCGTCTCCTTCACTGAACCCCCGCAGCCACACGCGTCTCCTTCACTGAACCCCACAACCACACGCGTCTCCTTCACTGAACCCCCAGCCACATGCGTCTCCTTCACTGAACCCCGCAGCCACACGCATCTCCTTCACTGAACCCCCGCAGCCACACGCGTCTCCTTCACTGAACCCCCGCAGCCACACGCGTCTCCTTCACTGAACCCCGCAGCTCCTTCACTGAACCCCGCAGCCACACGCGTCTCCTTCACTGAACCCCGCAGCCACACGCGTCTCCTTCACTGAACCCCCGCAGCCACACGCGTCTCCTTCACTGAACCCCCGCAGCCACACGCGTCTCCTTCACTGAACCCCCGCAGCCACACGCAGCTCCTTCACTGAACCCCCGCAGCCACACGCGGCTCCTTCACTGAACCCCCGCAGCCACACGCGTCTTCTTCACTGAACCCCGCAGCCACACGCGTCTTCTTCACTGAACCCCGCAGCCACACGCGTTTCCTTCACTGAACCCCGCAGCCACACGCGTCTCCTTCACTGAACCCCGCAGCCACACGCGTCTCCTTCACTGAACCCCGCAGCCACACGCGTCTCCTTCACTGAACCCCGCAGCCACACGCGTCTCCTTCACTGAACCCCGCAACTACACGCGTCTCCTTCACTGAAGCCCGGAGCCACACGCGTCTCCTTCACTGAACCCCCGCAGCCACACACGTCTCCTTCACTGAACCCCGCAGCCACACGCGTTTCCTTCACTGAACCCCGCAGCCACACGCGTCTCCTTCACTGAACCCCGCAACTACACGCGTCTCCTTCACTGAAAACCCGGAGCCACACGCGTCTTCTTCACTGAACCCCACAGCCGCACACATCTCCTTCACTGAACCCCGCAGCTACACGCGTCTCCTACACTGAAAACCCGGAGCCACACGCGTCTTCTTCACTGAACCCCACAGCCGCACAAATCTCCTTCACTGAACCCCCGCAGCCACACGCGTCTCCTTCACTGAACCCCACAGCCGCACACATCTCCTTCACTGAACCCCGCAGCCACACACATCTCCTTCACTGAACCCCGCAGCCACACGCGTCTCCTTCACTGAACCCCGCAGCCACACGCGTCTCCTTCACTGAACCCCGCAGCCACACGCGTCTCCTTCACTGAACCCCGCAGCCACACGCGTTTCCTTCACTGAACCCCGCAGCCACACGCGTCTCCTTCACTGAACCCCGCAGCCACACGCGTCTCCTTCACTGAACCCCGCAGCCACACGCGTCTCCTTCACTGAACCCCCGCAGCCACACGCGTCTCCTTCACTGAACCCCCGCAGCCACACGCGTCTCCTTCACTGAACCCCGCAGCCACACGCGTCTCCTTCACTGAACCCCGCAGCCACACGCATCTCCTTCACTGAACCCCCGCAGCCACACGCGTCTCCTTCACTGAACCCCCGCAGCCACACGCGTCTCCTTCACTGAACCCCGCAGCTCCTTCACTGAACCCCGCAGCCACACGCGTCTCCTTCACTGAACCCCGCAGCCACACGCGTCTCCTTCACTGAACCCCCGCAGCCACACGCGTCTCCTTCACTGAACCCCCGCAGCCACACGCGTCTTCTTCACTGAACCCCGCAGCCACACGCGTCTTCTTCACTGAACCCCGCAGCCACACGCGTCTCCTTCACTGAACCCCGCAGCCACACGCGTCTCCTTCACTGAACCCCGCAGCCACACGCGTCTCCTTCACTGAACCCCGCAGCCACACGCGTCTCCTTCACTGAACCCCGCAGCCACACGCGTCTCCTTCACTGAACCCCGCAGCCACACGCGTCTCCTTCACTGAACCCCGCAACTACACGCGTCTCCTTCACTGAACCCCGCAGCCACACGCGTTTCCTTCACTGAACCCCGCAGCCACACGCGTCTCTTTCACTGAACCCCGCAGCCACACGCGTTTCCTTCACTGAACCCCGCAGCCACACGCGTCTCCTTCACTGAACCCCGCAGCCACACGCGTCTCCTTCACTGAACCCCGCAGCCACACGCGTCTCCTTCACTGAACCCCGCAACTACACGCGTCTCCTTCACTGAACCCCGGAGCCACACGCGTCTCCTTCACTGAACCCCCGCAGCCACACACGTCTCCTTCACTGAACCCCGCAGCCACACGCGTTTCCTTCACTGAACCCCGCAGCCACACGCGTCTCCTTCACTGAACCCCGCAACTACACGCGTCTCCTTCACTGAAAACCCGGAGCCACACGCGTCTTCTTCACTGAACCCCACAGCCGCACACATCTCCTTCACTGAACCCCGCAGCTACACGCGTCTCCTTCACTGAAAACCCGGAGCCACACGCGTCTTCTTCACTGAACCCCACAGCCGCACACATCTCCTTCACTGAACCCCCGCAGCCACACGCGTCTCCTTCACTGAACCCCACAGCCGCACACATCTCCTTCACTGAACCCCGCAGCCACACACGTCTCCTTCACTGAACCCCGCAGCCACACGCGTCTCCTTCACTGAACCCCGCAGCCACACGCGTCTCCTTCACTGAACCCCGCAGCCACACGCGTCTCCTTCACTGAACCCCGCAGCCACACGCGTTTCCTTCACTGAACCCCGCAGCCACACGCGTCTCCTTCACTGAACCCCGCAGCCACACGCGTCTCCTTCACTGAACCCCGCAGCCACACGCGTCTCCTTCACTGAACCCCGCAGCCACACGCGTCTCCTTCACTGAACCCCGCAGCCACACGCGTCTCCTTCACTGAACCCCGCAGCCACACGCGTTTCCTTCACTGAACCCCGCAGCCACACGCGTCTCCTTCACTGAACCCCGCAGCCACACGCGTCTCCTTCACTGAACCCCGCAGCCACACGCGTCTCCTTCACTGAACCCCGCAACTACACGCGTCTCCTTCACTGAACCCCGGAGCCACACGCGTCTCCTTCACTGAACCCCCGCAGCCACACACGTCTCCTTCACTGAACCCCGCAGCCACACGCGTTTCCTTCACTGAACCCCCGCAGCCACACACAGCTCCTTCACTGAACCCCCGCAGCCACACGCGGCTCCTTCACTGAACCCCCGCAGCCACACGCGTCTTCTTCACTGAACCCCGCAGCCACACGCGTCTTCTTCACTGAACCCCGCAGCCACACGCGTCTCCTTCACTGAACCCCGCAGCCACACGCGTCTCCTTCACTGAACCCCGCAGCCACACGCGTCTCCTTCACTGAACCCCGCAGCCACACGCGTCTCCTTCACTGAACCCCGCAGCCACACGCGTCTCCTTCACTGAACCCCGCAGCCACACGCGTCTCCTTCACTGAACCCCGCAGCCACACGCGTCTCCTTCACTGAACCCCGCAGCCACACGCGTCTCCTTCACTGAACCCCGCAACTACACGCGTCTCCTTCACTGAACCCCGGAGCCACACGCGTCTCCTTCACTGAACCCCCGCAGCCACACACGTCTCCTTCACTGAACCCCGCAGCCACACGCGTTTCCTTCACTGAACCCCGCAGCCACACGCGTCTCCTTCACTGAACCCCGCAGCCACACGCGTCTCCTTCACTGAACCCCGCAACTACACGCGTCTCCTTCACTGAAAACCCGGAGCCACACGCGTCTTCTTCACTGAACCCCGCAGCTCCTTCACTGAACCCCGCAGCCACACGCGTCTCCTTCACTGAACCCCGCAGCCACACGCGTCTCCTTCACTGAACCCCCACAGCCGCACACATCTCCTTCACTGAACCCCGCAGCCACACGCGTCTCCTTCACTGAACCCCGCAGCCACACGCGTCTTCTTCACTGAACCCCGCAGCTACACGTGTCTCCTTCACTGAACCCCGCAGCCACACGCGTCTCCTTCACTGAACCTCGCAGCCACAAGCGTCTCCTTCACTGAACCCCGCAGCCACACGCGTCTCCTTCACTGAACCCCGCAGCCACACGCGTCTCCTTCACTGAACCCCGCAGCCACACGCGTCTCCACTGAACCCCGCAACTACACGCGTCTCCTTCACTGAACCCCGCAACTACACGCGTCTCCTTCACTGAACCCCGCAGCCACACGCGTCTCCTTCACTGAACCCCGCAGCCACACGCGTCTCCTTCACTGAACCCCGCAGCCACACACGTCTCCTTCACTGAACCCCGCAACTACACGCGTCTCCTTCACTGAACCCCGGAGCCACACGCGTCTTCTTCACTGAACCCCGCAGCCACACGCGTCTCCTTCACTGAACCCGCAACTACACGCGTCTCCTTCACTGAACCCCGGAGCCACACGCGTCTTCTTCACTGAACCCCGCAGCCACACGCGTCTTCTACACTGAACCCCCGCAGCCACACGCGTCTCCTTCACTGAACCCCGCAGCCACACGCGTCTCCTTCACTGAACCCCGCAGCCACACGCGTCTCCTTCACTGAACCCCGCAGCCACACGCGTCTCCTTCACTGAACCCCGCAGCCACACGCGTCTCCTTCACTGAACCCCGGAGCCACACGCGTCTCCTTCACTGAACCCCCGCAGCCACACGCGTCTCCTTCACTGAACCCCCGCAGCCACACGCGTCTCCTTCACTGAACCCCGCAGCCACATGCGTCTCCTTCACTGAACCCCGCAGCCACACGCATCTCCTTCACTGAACCCCCGCAGCCACACGCGTCTCCTTCACTGAACCCCCGCAGCCACGCGCGTCTCCTTCACTGAACCCCGCAGCTCCTTCACTGAACCCCGCAGCCACACGCGTCTCCTTCACTGAACCCCGCAGCCACACGCGTCTCCTTCACTGAACCCCCGCAGCCACACGCGTCTCCTTCACTGAACCCCCGCAGCCACACGCGTCTCCTTCACTGAACCCCCGCAGCCACACACAGCTCCTTCACTGAACCCCCGCAGCCACACGCGGCTCCTTCACTGAACCCCCGCAGCCACACGCGTCTTCTTCACTGAACCCCGCAGCCACACGCGTCTTCTTCACTGAACCCCGCAGCCACACGCGTCTCCTTCACTGAACCCCGCAGCCACACGCGTCTCCTTCACTGAACCCCGCAGCCACACGCGTCTCCTTCACTGAACCCCGCAGCCACACGCGTCTCCTTCACTGAACCCCGCAGCCACACGCGTCTCCTTCACTGAACCCCGCAGCCACACGCGTCTCCTTCACTGAACCCCGCAGCCACACGCGTCTCCTTCACTGAACCCCCACAGCCGCACACATCTCCTTCACTGAACCCCGCAGCCACACGCGTCTCCTTCACTGAACCCCGCAGCCACACGCGTCTTCTTCACTGAACCCCGCAGCTACACGTGTCTCCTTCACTGAACCCCGCAGCCACACGCGTCTCCTTCACTGAACCTCGCAGCCACAAGCGTCTCCTTCACTGAACCCCGCAGCCACACGCGTCTCCTTCACTGAACCCCGCAGCCACACGCGTCTCCTTCACTGAACCCCGCAGCCACACGCGTCTCCACTGAACCCCGCAACTACACGCGTCTCCTTCACTGAACCCCGCAACTACACGCGTCTCCTTCACTGAACCCCGCAGCCACACGCGTCTCCTTCACTGAACCCCGCAGCCACACACGTCTCCTTCACTGAACCCCGCAACTACACGCGTCTCCTTCACTGAACCCCGGAGCCACACGCGTCTTCTTCACTGAACCCCGCAGCCACACGCGTCTCCTTCACTGAACCCGCAACTACACGCGTCTCCTTCACTGAACCCCGGAGCCACACGCGTCTTCTTCACTGAACCCCGCAGCCACACGCGTCTTCTTCACTGAACCCCGCAGCCACACGCGTCTTCTACACTGAACCCCCGCAGCCACACGCGTCTTCTACACTGAACCCCCGCAGCCACACGCGTCTCCTTCACTGAACCCCGCAGCCACACGCGTCTCCTTCACTGAACCCCGCAGCCACACGCGTCTTCTTCACTGAACCCCCGCAGCCACACGCGTCTTCTACACTGAACCCCGCAGCCACACGCGTCTTCTACACTGAACCCCGCAGCCACACGCGTCTCCTTCACTGAACCCCGCAGCCACACGCGTCTCCTTCACTGAACCCCGCAGCCACACGCGTCTCCTTCTCTGAACCCCGCAGCCACACGCGTCTCCTTCACTGAACCCCGCAGCCACACGCGTCTTCTTCACTGAACCCCGCAGCCACACGCGTCTCCTTCACTGAACCCCGCAACTACACACGTCTCCTTCACTGAACCCCGGAGCCACACGCGTCTTCTTCACTGAACCCCGCAGCCACACGCGTCTTCTACACTGAACCCCCGCAGCCACACGCGTCTCCCTCACTGAACCCCGCAGCCACACGCGTCTTCCTCACTGAACCCCGCAGCCACACGCGTCTTCTTCACTGAACCCCCGCAGCCACACGCGTCTTCTACACTGAACCCCGCAGCCACACGCGTCTTCTACACTGAACCCCGCAGCCACACGCATCTTCTACACTGAACCCCGCAGCCACACGCGTCTTCTACACTGAACCCCGCAGCCACACGCGTCTTCTACACTGAACCCCGCAGCCACACGCGTCTCCTTCACTGAACCCCGCAGCCACACGCGTCTCCTTCACTGAACCCCGCAGCCACACGCGTCTCCTTCACTGAACCCCGCAGCCGCACACGTCTCCTTCACTGAACCCCGCAGCCGCACGCGTCTCCTTCACTGAACCCCGCAGCCACACGCGTCTCCTTCACTGAACCCCGCAACTACACGCGTCTCCTTCACTGAACCCCGCAGCCACACGCGTCTCCTTCACTGAACCCCGCAGCCACACGCGTCTCCTTCACTGAACCCCGCAACTACACGCGTCTCCTTCACTGAACCCCGCAGCCACACGCGTCTCCTTCACTGAACCCCGCAGCTACACGCGTCTCCTTCACTGAACCCCGCAACTACACGCGTCTCCTTCACTGAACCCCGGAGCCACACGCGTCTTCTTCACTGAACCCCGCAGCCACACGCGTCTCCTTCACTGAACCCCGCAACTACATGCGTCTCCTTCACTGAACCCCGGAGCCACACGCGTCTTCTTCACTGAACCCCGCAGCCACACGCGTCTTCTTCACTGAACCCCGCAGCCACACGCGTCTTCTACACTGAACCCCCGCAGCCACACGCGTCTTCTACACTGAACCCCCGCAGCCACACGCGTCTCCTTCACTGAACCCCGCAGTCACACGCGTCTCCTTCACTGAACCCCGCAGCCACACGCGTCTTCTTCACTGAACCCCCGCAGCCACACGCGTCTTCTTCACTGAACCCCCGCAGCCACACGCGTCTTCTACACTGAACCCCGCAGCCACACGCGTCTTCTACACTGAACCCCGCAGCCACACGCGTCTCCTTCACTGAACCCCGCAGCCACACGCGTCTCCTTCACTGAACCCCGCAGCCACACGCGTCTCCTTCTCTGAACCCCGCAGCCACACGCGTCTCCTTCACTGAACCCCGCAGCCACACGCGTCTTCTTCACTGAACCCCGCAGCCACACGCGTCTCCTTCACTGAACCCCGCAGCCACACGCGTCTCCTTCACTGAACCCCGCAACTACACGCGTCTCCTTCACTGAACCCCGGAGCCACACGCGTCTTCTTCACTGAACCCCGCAGCCACACGCGTCTCCTTCACTGAACCCCGCAGCCACACGCGTCTTCTTCACTGAACCCCCGCAGCCACACGCGTCTTCTACACTGAACCCCGCAGCCACACGCGTCTTCTACACTGAACCCCGCAGCCACACGCGTCTTCTACACTGAACCCCGCAGCCACACGCGTCTTCTACACTGAACCCCGCAGCCACACGCGTCTTCTACACTGAACCCCGCAGCCACACGCGTCTTCTACACTGAACCCCGCAGCCACACGCGTCTCCTTCACTGAACCCCGCAGCCACACGCGTCTCCTTCACTGAACCCCGCAGCCACACGCGTCTCCTTCACTGAACCCCGCAGCCACACGCGTCTCCTTCACTGAACCCCGCAGCCACGCGCGTCTTCTTCACTGAACCCCGCAGCCACACGCGTCTCCTTCACTGAACCCCGCAAGCTCCTTCACTGAACCCCGCAGCCGCACCCGTCTCCTTCTCTGAACCCCCGCAGTCGCACGCGTCTCCTTCTCTGAACCCCCGCAGTCGCACGCGTCTCCTTCTCTGAGCCCCCGCAGTCGCACGCGTCTCCTTCTCTGAACCCCGCAGCCACACGCGTCTCCTTCACTGAACCCCGCAGCCACACGCGTCTCCTTCACTGATCCCCCGCAGCCACACGCGTCTCCTTCACTGATCCCCCGCAGCCACACGCGTCTCCTTCACTGATCCCCCGCAGCCACACGCGTCTCCTTCTCTGAACTCCGCAGCCACATGCGTCTCCTTCACTGATCCCCGCAGCCACACGCGTCTCCTTCACTGAACCCCCGCAGCCACACAATGTAATCCTTGCTGTGTGTTCTCTGCGGTCCATTTCGAATTATATTGTCAACCCCCCCCCCACTGTGATATCATACCAGTCCATGTCATTGTTAGTCAGGCTGAAAAAAGACACAAGTCCATCTAGTTCAACCATTAAAAAAAAAAAAAATCATACAATCCCATATACCCAATCCTATACCCACAGTTAATCCAGAGGAAGGCAAACCCCCCCCAGAAAAGCATGATCCAATTTGCTACACCAGGGGAAAAAATTCCTTCCTGATCCCCCAAGAGGCAATCGGATTTTCCCTTCTCGGATTGTCTTCTCTGTCCCCTCATTCCAGCCCGGGCCTGAATCTTCCTGAATTCTCTCTCCTCTTATTGCAGCATCATCAATAAGATCCAGGAACACGAAGAGTTCTTCCCGGCCTTCGAGGATCTGGTGAAGGGGCTGCTGGATATATTAGGTGAGTCGCTGTATTCAGGTCCATCTCCTTATAGGGGGTCACAGAGCACAGGGACTCTCAGCAGCCAATCAGATTCTATCACTGATTTCACAACCATACACAGAAATCAGATTGGTTGTTTTGTATTCCTGCGGTCTGCACGTCCTCATCGCCGTTCATGCTGACTGTATGGAAGACCTCAGCCTGTATGGGGCCCGGCTCTGCCATATTGTCCTCTAAGAATCAGAGCCCCGGGTCCGGGACATGGATAATGAGCAGATCTGGACTCTGCTGCTTTGGCTGTCATGGGTGGGATTCCTGTATTATATCATATCCCAGGAGAGGTGCATACAGAGTTCAGGCATAAAGGATCACAGGTTGAATGCACAGGATCCTGCAGACCCTTCCTCCAGGGCAACAGGTGCAATCCAGAAAAGTTTCCTTGTAATCACATTTGTCCCCCCCTCCTCCCCCTTATAATCAGATATGCCCCCCCTGGCCCACCCCTCCATTATTCCCTGATTGTCATACATTACCTGCAGAAATCCGTCATCTGGAGGAGATTCTTCCCGAGGTGCTCAGGCTGAAGGCGCTGGACTCACGGTGACAACAACCCCCATCCATTCTATTATTTATTTTTATACTTTAATAAACTTTTGTACGGTGACAGTGTGTGTGGCGGCTTTACCTTCCTTCTCCAATCCACAAATCTGAGTACATCCTACCACCCACAATGCTGTGCTCAGCCCCAGAGCAGCCAATAGCCAGGCCCAAACACCATCACATGGGTGGGGCCTACCAGAGAAACTACCAACCATATAGTGAGGCTCAGGGGCAGAGTAACTATAGGCACCAAATGGGTACAATGGGGGGAGGGGGTGACAGAATCTGTTATGTGCAGGTGCACTTTTAAAAACTGAATTCACACTCTTGGGCCTTGTTCACACTTGCTTCAGAATGCGACATTGGACTCTGAATGCCAATCAAAGCTCCTCCCACTAACAAAAATGGCGACCTTACAGTCCTGGCCATATGTTGTGTTCACTTCATAAATTATTCCTCATGTTACTTTCTTGGTGCTTCAAAGTTTCTCCAATCCCCCCATAGAAGTCTATGACAAGCAATCCCCCCATAGAAGTCTATGACATCCAAACCCTCCATAGAAGTCTATGACATCCAAACCCCCCATAGAAGTCTATGACAAGCAATCCCTCCATAGAAGTCTATGACATCCAAACCCCCCATAGAAGTCTATGACAAGCAATCCCTCCATAGAAGTCTATGACAAGCAATCCCCCCATAGAAGTCTATGACAAGCAATCCCTCCATAGAAGTCTATGACAAGCAATCCCCCCATAGAAGTCTGTGACAAGCAATCCCTCCATAGAAGTCTATGACAAGCAATCCCCCCCATAGAAGTCTATGACAAGCAATCCCTCCATAGAAGTCTATGACAAGCAATCCCCCCATAGAAGTCTATGACAAGCAATCCCTCCATAGAAGTCTATGACAAGCAATCCCCCCATAGAAGTCTGTGACAAGCAATCCCTCCATAGAAGTCTATGACAAGCAATCCCCCCCATAGAAGTCTATGACAAGCAATCCCTCCATAGAAGTCTATGACAAGCAATCCCCCCATAGAAGTCTATGACAAGCAATCCCCCCATAGAAGTCTATGACAAGCAATCCCCCCATAGAAGTCTATGACAAGCAATCCCCCCATAGAAGTCTATGACAAGCAATCCCTCCATAGAAGTCTATGACAAGCAATCCCCCCATAGAAGTCTATGACAAGCAATCCCTCCATAGAAGTCTATGACAAGCAATCCCCCCATAGAAGTCTATGACAACCAAACCCTCCATAGAAGTCTATGACAAGCAATCCCTCCATAGAAGTCTATGACAAGCAATCCCTCCATAGAAGTCTATGACAAGCAATCCCCCCATAGAAGTCTATGACAAGCAATCCCCCCATAGAAGTCTATGACAAGCAATCCCCCCATAGAAGTCTATGACAACCAAACCCTCCATAGAAGTCTATGACAAGCAATCCCCCCATAGAAGTCTATGACAAGCAATCCCTCCATAGAAGTCTATGACAAGCAATCCCCCCATAGAAGTCTATGACAAGCAATCCCCCCATAGAAGTCTATGACAAGCAATCCCCCCATAGAAGTCTATGACAAGCAATCCCCCCATAGAAGTCTATGACAAGCAATCCCCCCATAGAAGTCTATGACAAGCAATCCCCCCATAGAAGTCTATGACAAGCAATCCCCCCATAGAAGTCTATGACAAGCAATCCCCCCATAGAAGTCTATGACAAGCAATCCCCCCATAGAAGTCTATGACAAGCAATCCCCCCATAGAAGTCTATGACAAGCAATCCCTCCATAGAAGTCTATGACAAGCAATCCCCCCATAGAAGTCTATGACAAGCAATCCCTCCATAGAAGTCTATGACAAGCAATCCCTCCATAGAAGTCTATGACAAGCAATCCCCCCGTAGAAGTCTATGACAAGCAATCCCTCCATAGAAGTCTATGACAAGCAATCCCCCCATAGAAGTCTGTGACAAGCAATCCCTCCATAGAAGTCTATGACAAGCAAACCCTCCATAGAAGTCTGTGACAAGCAATCCCCCCATAGAAGTCTATGACAAGCAATCCCTCCATAGAAGTCTATGACAAGCAATCCCCCCCATAGAAGTCTATGACAAGCAATCCCCCCATAGAAGTCTATGACAAGCAATCCCCCCATAGAAGTCTATGACAAGCAATCCCCCCATAGAAGTCTATGACAAGCAATCCCCCCCATAGAAGTCTATGACAAGCAATCCCTCCATAGAAGTCTATGACAAGCAATCCCCCCATAGAAGTCTATGACAAGCAATCCCCCCATAGAAGTCTCTGACAAGCAATCCCCCCCATAGAAGTCTATGACAAGCAATCCCTCCATAGAAGTCTGTGACAAGCAAACCCTCCATAGAAGTCTGTGACAAGCAATCCCCCCATAGAAGTCTGTGACAAGCAATCCCCCCCATAGAAGTCTATGACAAGCAATCCCTCCATAGAAGTCTATGACAAGCAATCCCCCCATAGAAGTCTATGACAAGCAATCCCCCCATAGAAGTCTATGACAAGCAATCCCCCCATAGAAGTCTATGACAAGCAATCCCCCCATAGAAGTCTCTGACAAGCAATCCCCCCCATAGAAGTCTATGACAAGCAATCCCCCCATAGAAGTCTATGACAAGCAATCCCCCCATAGAAGTCTATGACAAGCAATCCCCCCATAGAAGTCTCTGACAAGCAATCCCCCCCATAGAAGTCTATGACAAGCAATCCCCCATAGAAGTCTATGACAAGCAATCCCTCCATAGAAGTCTATGACAAGCAATCCCCCCATAGAAGTCTATGACAAGCAATCCCCCATAGAAGTCTATGACAAGCAATCCCTCCATAGAAGTCTATGACAAGCAATCCCCCCATAGAAGTCTATGACAAGCAATCCCCCCCATAGAAGTCTATGACAAGCAATCCCCCCATAGAAGTCTATGACAAGCAATCCCTCTATAGAAGTCTATGACAAGCAATCCCCCCATAGAAGTCTCTGACAAGCAATCCCCCCCATAGAAGTCTATGACAAGCAATCCCCCCATAGAAGTCTATGACAAGCAATCCCCCCATAGAAGTCTATGACAAGCAATCCCTCCATAGAAGTCTATGACAAGCAATCCCCCCATAGAAGTCTATGACAAGCAATCCCTCCATAGAAGTCTATGACAACATTCGCTAACAGCGCCTGTAACTTTTGAGAGGCTTTTATTCGGTTAGCTTTGCTTGGGAGGAATTGCAGGTATGAGATATCCCAGGATGCACTGGGAAACCAACAAGTGAACTAGAAAGAGATCATCAGTAGTCACTTCTGGTTCATGTGTATATATTCTGGGAGTGTCTGGTGTGGAGCAGCAGGAAGGTGAGCGGGGTCCGGACTGGAGCGAAGCAACTAGCAGACGGCACACGTGGTGTACAGCACGGGGAAGGTGAACGGGGATCAGAGAGAGAGGAGTGAGTGATGGAGGATCAGCAGAGCTGGGGGTCCAGAGCAGGAGAAACCAGCAGATTTTGCACACGGTGAGCAGAGTGGGAGCAACATAGAGGGAGGTGAGCAGGAGCTGGAGAGAGGGGGGGATCAGCAGAGCTGGAGAGAGGGGGGATCAGTAGAGCTGGGGGTTACTACTGAGGGGGGGGATCAGCAGAGCTGGGGGTTACTACTGAGTGGGGGATCAGCAGAGCTGGGGGTTACTACTGAGGGGGGATCAGCAGAGCTGGGGGTTACTACTGAGGGAGGGGGGTATTTGCCAAGCGTGAACAAAGCATGTAGGTTGGCGCTTTATTGCATGTTTTAAAGTCAAAGCAAATGTAAATGAGCTCCAACAATCCCCTGCGGTACATTACACTAGGAATGGGCCGCCAATGACTTTTCTTTTGCTATGTGCCTTGCATGTGACTATACAGCACATCTGGGAGCCAATCACAGTGCAGATAAAGGGGGGTGCCTTGTGATGTCACACGTGTTTTACCACAATGAATCCCAAGGGGTGGGGGAGGGTATTCTGTACAGCTGTAATAAAAATGACATCATATTGGATGTCTGGATAAAAACATTGGAGTGGTCTTTGTAATAATCGGATCGATCTTTGTAATAATCGGATCGATCGGTGTGGAAGGACGAGATGTACTGAATGTTGTTTTTTTACTTTCACATCACCGTTTCTCCATCTAAAGTGAATGTCAAAGTTCAAATGCATCATAAACTGCATGTAAGTTTGTTGTGTGCGGCGAATGCAGTAAAATCAGATCTTCTCTGCAGACTGAAGATTGTATATTGCAGGGAAAAAAATGTGAATGAGGAAATACCACATCAAGGCCACTAGATGGCGCCCAATATCAGTGGCTGATGGAGGAATCACATTGAAACTTCCTATAAAGCCTGAATTAAAGGTGAACTCCGCCCTGTTACATCTGTATTCAGGTATAAGATGGGCCCCCCCTGTGATAGCCTGTGGGAGTTCTTCTGTCACTTTTGAAATCAGTGCAGCTCTGCAGGGATCCTCCTCCATGTCCTCCATCTACAGAGATCTGGGAATGAATAAACTCCACCATGACAGATGATCTCCTAGTTCTCAGAGATCACCCCACTCAGTCCATTGACACTTCCTCCAGATCTCCAGCTGAAAGCCTCGTACCTCAGTACAGACACAGAGCTGGAGGGATAGACTGCGGGAGCCGCCCACTGATCACAGGTGCGATGCTGTGCAGACTAGGAGGGATAGTCTGCGGGAGCCGCCCACTGATCACAGGTGCGATGCTGTGCAGGCTAGGAGGGATAGTCTGCGGGAGCCGCCCACTGATCACAGGTGCGATGCTGTGCAGACTAGGAGGGATAGTCTGCAGGAGCCGCCCACTGATCACGGGTGCGATGCTGTGCAGACTAGGAGGGATAGTCTGCGGGAGCCGCCCACTGATCACGGGTGCGATGCTGTGCAGGCTAGGAGGGATAGTCTGCAGGAACCGCCCACTGATCACAGGTGCGATGCTGTGCAGACTAGGAGGGATAGTCTGCAGGAACCGCCCACTGATCACAGGTGCGATGCTGTGCAGGCTCCTATACACAATAATAATAAATGCTGAGTGTTTCCTACAAATAGATGTACAGATATTATTCTTCTGTAAAAGGTGGACTGAGCCTTGAAGTATAACCAGAGGCATTTTTAGTATTGGGTGGAGAGGAATTAGAACCCCTGCCAGTTTTTTATTGCTGTGTCGCCATTGGGTAGATTCTCACTCTCTCTGTGTGTTCTGGTGACAGTTATCAGTAAAAGAAAATCCCAAATGTTGGGTTGTCTCCAGAACAGGAATAGAGGGGAAATCTTCCAATGGGGACACTCCTTCTGGTGGCTTTCCTCACTTCCTGTTCTGGCTATGAGATAGGAAGTGAAAAGAAATCTCCTCAATGGGGACACAGATGGCCAAAAATATATGACAGGGACTCTAATCCTCCCTTACTCTATCCAAAGTGAAAAAAAAGTTTTGCCTATAGTTCTATATATATATTCTATAGTTCTACTCTAACCACTTACGGACCGTCGGTGGTCATTATACAGCGGCTGTTTGAAGTGGAATGCAGATAGCGGTCATATCCCCGGTATCCTCTTCAAGGGCGGGGGGTCCTCTTCAGATAAAAGTGGTCTCTGCTGCTGATTCGTCAAAAGATCACTTTTATTGGGGGAGGGGGAGGGAGAGGCCCCCCCCCCCTGGCGCTCCAGTAGTCTCCTCCACTTACCGGAGCTGTTGGTAGCGCCGGAGAAGATCGTGTCCTCGCCCCGGTGATGGCTGTCGAGTGAGGGAATGATGGACGCCGCTCAGCTCCATGTCATTGGATGACAGAAGAGACGTCACTTCCTCCCATTGGTCTTAAAGGGGACATTTTTTCTTTTTTATTGCATTTTAGTGTAAATATGAGATCGGAGGTCTATTTGACCCCAAATATCACATTAAAGAGGACCTGTCATGCTTTTTTTCTATTACAAGGGATGTTTACATTCCTTGTAATAGGAATAAAAGTGATCAAAATTATTTTTTTTTTTAAAAAGGACAGCGTAAAAATCAGAGGTGTGACGAGAATCTTCAGGGCCCCGGTACAAGAAACCATGAAGGGCCCCCACCAGAGGCACTGCTGGGTCTACAAAGGATCTCAGGCTAGAGCCCATAGCATTGTAGCAAGAAAAGAAAGTCATACACATGTATACAATATACAAGTGTGTGTGTATTATATATATATATTGTTACATATCTGAGTGCGGATCCTCCTTAGATCAGTGTCCCCAGAGAGCTCCTTACATCAGGGTCCCCAGAGAGCTCCCCTTACATCAGGGTCCCCAGAGAGCCCCTCCTTACATCAGGGTCCCCAGAGAGCCCTCCTTACATCAGGGTCCCCAGAGAGCCCCTCCTTACATCAGGGTCCCCAGAGAGCCCCTCCTTTCATCAGGATCCCCAGAGAGCCCTCCTTACATCGGGGTCCCCAGAGTGCCCCCCCACACTTCCAGAGGTTCCCCTGTATCTGGCTGGTCACCGCTGTCTGTGCACCTCCTACCCCCAGCACAGGGGGAGGTGGCGATCGGCAGCTCTATGGTGAATGTGGACCACGCAATCTCTCTGGGGCTTGTAGTTCTCCTTCTGAGTGTATAGAGAGGGGAGGGGCCTCTGACCCGGGCACCTATCAGCAAGAGCGTATAAGAAGAGTAACTCACTTGTACACTGAAGAGTGAAACTGATAGGTGCCTGGGTCAGAGGCCCCTCCCCTCTCCACTCTATACACTCAGGAGGAGAACTACAAGCCCCGCCCCCCCCACCATAGAGCTGCTGATCGCCGCCTCCCACCTCCCCCCACTACATCCCAAACTGAAAGCCAGGGGTGCAAGGGGGCCCCCCCACAGCGGCAGAACGGCAGGGCCCAGTGACAAGTGCGACCCTGAAAGTTCCACCACTGGTAAAAATAAATAAATAAAATAAATAAGGAAAAAAAATTGAAAGCGCCCCGTGTTCAAAACACACATGTGAGGTATCGCCGCGGTCGGTAGAGCGAGATCAATAATTCTATCCCTAGACCTCCTCTGTAACTCAAAACTGGTAACCGGTAGAAATATTTAAACGTCACCTATGGAGATTTTTTAAGGGTCAAATTTTGTTGCCATTCCACAAGCCGGCGCAATTTTGAAGCGTGACGTGTTGGGTATCAATTTACTCGGCGTAACATCTTATCTTTCACAATGGAAAAAAAAAAAATGGGGTAACTTTACTGTTGTCTTATTTTTTAATTTTAAAAAAAGTGTATTTTTTCCAAAAAAAGTGCGCTTGTAAGGCCGCTACGCAAATACGGCGTGACCAAGTATTGCAACGACCGCCATTTTATTCTCTATGGTGGCTGGAAAAAATAAATATATATGTTTGGGGGTTCTAATTTGTAATTTTCTAGCAAAAAAAAAAAAAAGTTAAAATCCTTTAAACATAATGTCTGAAAAATAGTTAAGGACCGGGTCTAAAGTACAACTAAAGGCAAAACTTTGTTTTCATTTTGGATAGAGTAAGGGAGGGTTAGAGCCCCTGTCATTTTTTTTTTTTTGGTGATCTGTGTCCCCAATGGGGAGATTTCTTTCCACTTCATATCCCATCTCCCCAATGGCGACACAGATCGCCAAAAAAAAAAAAAAAAAATAGAGTAAGGGAGGGTTAGAGCCCCTGTCTATATATATATATATATATATATATATATATATATATATATATATATATATATATATATATATATATATATATATATATATAGACAGGGGCTCTAACCCTCCCTTACTCTATTTTTTTTTTTTTTTTTTTGGCGATCTGTGTCGCCATTGGGGAGATGGGATATGAAGTGGAAAGAAATCTCCCCATTGGGGACACAGATCACCAAAAAAAAAAAATGACAGGGGCTCTAACCCTCCCTTACTCTATCCAAAATGAAAACAAAGTTTTGCGTTTAAGGCTGGAATGTGTCTGGAGGTGTCAGTGTGACCTCAGCGAGTCTCCTCCCCCATCCTCAGGATTCAATCTTCTGATGAGGCAGCAGCCTTGGAGGTGAAGCAGATCCACAACCCCCATCATACCGTCATCTCTGATTTACCCCCTTCAGGGAGAGCGCCCCCTATCTTCAATACCCAACACAATCAATCCTCGTTCCTCTATCAGCCCAGCTCTGTCACTTATCGATCGTACACTTTAATATACAAGGAGTAAAGTGCAGGAAGACTTCTCCACCATGAAAGGTCACAGCTTCCGTGTGCTGACAACGCCCGGGGGGGTCATCCTCTGGCTAGCTGATGATTAGCATGGTCAGCCCAGCACCAGCAATACACAGGAAGATGGCAGATCTCCAGACATGTGTGTGAATGGGAGTGTAGGGGAAGCTCGGTGTTCATTTTTGCTCTTCAATAAAAGCAGAGCGGACACAGAGGATCATTGAAAATCATTTTATTAATTATCGGAATATCGGCTGATTCATTAAAGCGTTCTGTAAATAAATAAATGGATTCCTGGAATGAGCGGAGGAGAACGGTGACGATCTGACGTTATGGGCGGAGCTCTGTACTCCAAATATTTATATATAATACAATTTACATCAGAAAATAAATATAGCCACGCCCCCTCGGGGTTCCGGCGATATAAGAGGATAAAATACATCTTCAGCTCTGTAATTACAAATATACATATTTACATCGGGGGGGGGGGGGGGGGGGGGGGCTGTTGGGGGAGGAGTCTTTCACATTCCAGGTGTCGGTCAGGAGGTCGGTTGTCCATTGGCTGTCAGCTCAAACCTGCAAAGAAAGAGAATCGTCAGTGATGGCCGACCTATCAATTCCTCAGCATCTGATAGGACGGTGGCTCTGCTCATAGCAACCAATGAGATTCTTCCTAGGACCAGAGGAGACACTGAGACTCAGGAAAGCGACAGTCAAGGGAAATGTCCTCCTCCACCATAGAGCTCCTCCTCCCCCAACTCCTCCACCATAGAGCTCCTCCTCCCCCAACTCCTCCATCATAGAGCTCCTCCTCCACCATAGAGCTCCTCCTCCCCCAACTCCTCCACCATAGAGCTCCTCCTCCCCCAACTCCTCCATCATAGAGCTCCTCCTCCACCATAGAGCTCCTCCTCCCCCAACTCCTCCACCATAGAGCTCCTCCTCCACCATAAAGCTCCTCCTCCCCCAACTCCTCCACCATAGAGCTCCTCCTCCCCCAACTCCTCCATCATAGAGCTCCTCCTCCACCATAAAGCTCCTCCTCCCCCAACTCCTCCACCATAGAGCTCCTCCTCTTCCTCCACCATAGAGCTCCTCCTCCCCCATCTCCTCCACCATAGAGCTCCTCCTCCACCATCTCCTCCACCATAGAGCTCCTCCTCCTCTATAGGAGCAGCTTCTCCACCCATAGAGATCTTCTTTTCCTATATAGGGCTCCTCCTCCTATATAGAGCCACTCCCCCTCCTATATAGGGCTTCTTCTTCTCCTTCTCCTCTTATGTGGAGTTTGTCTGGGCAATTTGTAAGTCGGGAAGTGCGCTCCGGGGTCACCAGTCTATAAAGATCACCCGGAGTGGATTATTTATTCCCCTCTAAAGTCGTATAAGAACAAATATTTTCATATTCCGGTCCTCCTCAGAGGTGAACGTGTACAAGAACACAACTTACCAGTCGGTGATTCCCTGATCTACATCCATCTGGGACAGATCCACCAATACCTGCAAGAGAAGAGAAGACGTGGTCACAGCGGGGTCCAATCTCTGCTCGTCCACCTGATCCGAGCCCCGCTGCCCAACCTGCGGCCCCCTCTGTACACCCCCCGGGGCCCCCCAGGTGTCAGTGGCAGAAGCATTGATTTGTAAAAAAAGTTGCAATAGCCGTGATCTCGAACAGTCTCATCACATGACCTCAGTCTCTGACGGTCTCCTATTACATCTGTAGAATGTCTATAGGAGTGGGGGTTCCCCTTTTTTTATTTCTTTCCCCTTTTTGTGTGTTGTCTGTTTGTTGTTTGATTTGTTCATTTGTTTGTTCTGTTAGGAATGTTAAATGGGAGATTATCTGTAACTAGAGAGGTATTGTAAAGACGTAACGTGTATAATCTGCAGATGATGCAATTTGTCTTGGTGATCAGCTGTATTGTTTGAAAGTTTTAATAAATAATGAAGATTTAAAAGAATATCTGCAGTCTGAGCCGATAGTATTACATATAATGAATATTCGGTGATGTCCTGCAGACGATGCTCCTTAAAATGGTCTACAGACTCGGCAGAAGTTCCAAAAGGGACAAGAAGATGTCCACAAGCCAGATGTGTTTAGAGAGTTAATAATTCTGTGTTTGGTGGATGGTGGAGAGTCAAGTCCCCCTAATGATCTATTCTAGTATTTGGACACTCTTTACTGTTCTACTGTATGGCCCAAAAGTCTGCGGAGACCTGACCCTCACACATATGAGCTTCCATTCCAAAACCAAGGGGGTTTCCTCTCCAACCATGGCCCATTATATGGAGTTGCCTCCTCTCCCCATGACCATTAAGGTACCTCCCTCCCCCACATTTTCCATTATGAGATCCTCATGTCCATTCGTGAGGTCAAGTACTGATGTTGAATGAGAAGACCTGGCTCACCATTCCAATTCATGCCAAGGTGATCAGTAGGGATGAGGTCAGTTGATCAGTAGGGATGAGGTCAGGTGACCAGTAGGGATGAGGTCAGGTGACCAGTAGGGATGAGGTCAGGTGACCAGTAGGGATGAGGTCAGGTGACCAGTAGGGATGAGGTCAGGTGACCAGTAGGGATGAGGTCAGGGCTCTGTGCAGGACACTTGAGTTCCTCCACACCAAACTGGTCACACTGTGTCTTTATGGAGCTGGCTTTGTACACGGGGGGGGGGGGGGCAGTCATGCTGGAACAGAAAAGGATCCGACTCATGGCCATTATTATGGAGAAGGCATTTGTGAGGTCAGGTACTGATGATGTTGGATGAGAAGATCAGGATCACTATTGGTGTTCCAATTCATCCCAAAGGTGATCGGTAAGAATGAGGTCAGGGCTCTGTGCAGGACACTCGAGTTCCTCCACACCAAAATGGTTACTATGTTTTTATGAAGCTGGCATTGTGCAGGGGTGGGGGGGGGGGGGGGGGTAGGGTTTCACCAAACTGTTACCATAAGGTTGGAAAAACACAATTGACTACAATGTCTTTGAATGATGGAGGATTACCAGGACTCTTCCCTGGAGACACCTGAACTCCATGTGGAGGGGGGGGGGTCTACATACATAAGATCATACAGTGTAGATCCCCCCCAGGGAGGCCAATAGAAGGAGCTGTGAGTCGATTGACATCCCTGGTCCTGACTTCCACCCTGTTCCGGTGATGTCACTTCCACATCCACGTTCCAGTCCAGTCCTCTGCCATCCCTGGACAGAGAGGCACCCTATCCGGCTCTCATCTTCCCCAGCTTCTTGGACCGTTTGTGTAGCACGTGGGATGGCGGGGATCGCTAGGACTGATCAGTACAACGATGGATGTGAATTTCTCTTGCTCCCTATACTTTCTTTTAACCTGGTGCAATAAATGACTTTATCATACTACACTTAGTTGTCGCCTCCCCCTCTCTGCTTTCCACAGTGTAGATCCCCCTGCAGCCCATTAAGGGATACCTTACTTTAGTTATAGTATACAAGGAAGCCTTTATGTAGCTGGTAATGTGGATTGATGCTTTTTCCCCATCTGTCCCGTTCACCAGGTCATGTGACTTGCACCATCACATGATTACGCCCCAAAATGCCCCCCCCCCCCCCCCCCCCCCCCCCCCCCCGATGACACCCTGACCCTTCCCATCAGATCCAGCTCTTACCTTTCCCATCTCTTTCCTCTCATGTGACCCGAACTGCCTGTTGTTCTTTACAGCGATGTCCAGCATCCGCTTCTTCACATCTTCCAGAGAAACCAGAAACTCAAACCTGCCAGACACAAGAGGATGGAGTGACACTTTTACCTCTACAATCCCAGGCTTGGTGTGAGCCTCTCGTCCTCCAAGCCTGGAAAGTGATTGTGCAGCATTATCTATAGAGATTGAGGTGTAGCCATGACTGGTTTGCCTCTCCTCAGCTTCCCTCACCTCCCGCTGAACAAACATCAGATATGAAAAATTGTATCAGGAGATCGGAATGTCGGTTTGCACGGATTTTAGCTCACATGTGCAAAGATGGTTCAAAGTATCATCAACAGATTCCTCAGACAGACAACTGGTAGAGGATGCAGAATGGGTTGTCAAACTACCAATTACATGGAAAAGATTGATTGGGGCTAGTAGAGGTTTCTCATCTTCAGTCAGGTTTGTTGAAGACCTTTCACGGTTTCTCCAAGCCAAGTCTTCAGTTCTAATGAGTGTCGGGAAGATTTATAACCATACCTTAAGACACCTTCATCCCATCACCATGAAATGTGTCAAGCAGATGTCAAAGAACAGGATGGGAGGGATGAAAGCTGTAGAACCCTCCCTGTTTCTTGTTCCATCAACCCATCCTGTGTGTCCAGAAGATACCTCAGCATTAACACCATAAATCACATTCATTCAATCACCATGGAATGCAGGGACAGACTGAGCAGGGGGAAGTAGCCCCGACCAAGCCGCCCTGGATCTCCCCTGCAGTCCCCAGCTGCCCCTGCCAGCCAGTTTGGGATTCTGGAGTCGGTACAACAGGCGCTGTCCAGCCCAAACTGCCCGGTGAGCAGAGAGGTACCTGGAGCGGAGCTTCAGCCTGGGATGGGGGGTCGGAAGGAAGCAGGGAAGAGGGGGAGCAGGAGGGGGGCTAAATCACTGCACCATGGAACTCCGGGTTGTAAAAGTTGCCAGTCAGCCCCTGATGGAATGTGTAGATGTTGATTGTCCAGGAACAGAATGAAAGATGTGAAAGTTGTGGAATCTTCCCGACACCAAGCATGGGATGATGGAACTTGGGGGGGTCTACAATTTTTGCACCTCCCATTCTGTTCGTGGACAGTCAACATCTTCACATTTCATGGTGATTGGATGAAGGTGTCTGGGCTCTCTGTATGGATAGAAATGTTGGGGTATCTTCCGGACACTCAACAGAACTGAAGTGACTTGAAGGAGCTACGAGACGTCTTCAACAGTACAGAACAAGCCCAACTGGATGTGACATCCTATTACTAGATATACCCTGACCTGGATACTTAATAACCTTCACAGAGATGAGTTACATTCAATCCAAATACCACGGGGGTGGACAATGAGAGGATAATGAAGAGAAGATGATGAAGAGACGACGAAGAGACAACAAAGGAATTACTTCTTCATAGAAAGCCATAATGATTTCAGGATCAATTGGCCACATTAAAAAAGTAAGCTGCCGGGTTCACATATGTGCGGCGGCAGTTCCCAGCCTGGGGTCCGATGCGTCCCTGTTTACCGGTTCAGGTGCGAATCATGTCCGAATTTTTGCCTGAATTGGCACCTGAATCGGACCCAAAGACGCACTCACTCACTCACCTGTCATTAGAATTAGATGTGTGGAAACCCTCATTTAATTTGCACACATGTGAACCCAGCCGGAGTGTTTTTAGTGTTTTTAGCACTGGTCTTGGTCTTCAATCATAAACTCTCACCTCTCGTTGTAGATGGGATGGAGGGTCTTCTTCTTTACGGAGGTCTTTTTGCGGCTGGCCCACCTCCGGTCCGGCAGCAGATAAATTCGGACGTAGGGATCTGCGCCATGATTGGAGCACTGGATCAGGTTCCTTGGTGAGAATAAAATTAAAATGCATCAATTAAAGATCAATAAATCATCCGATTGTCCTCACTGGACATCACAAAGTAGAATGTTGTAGGTGTGACTTGCTATAAAGTTGCAATGTACATTCTTGATCACTGGGGGAGGGGAGACTGAGAAAATGCTTCCTCCTACTTGCAGCAGACTGATGACATCATCTCAGCCTAGTCAAATCACTGACTAGAGTTTAAGGACAGCCTTCTATGGATAATATGTTCCTGTATATAGTGACATGTCAGGAATATTTATGTAGATTAGGTACTGATAGGTCCACTTTAAGCTGAACGAAGACTTGGGCTGTGCCATGACCTACCTGCAGCCGTTGACGGACACGACGAGGCAGTGCCGTAATGACGCGTATCGTATGGAGATGTTGATCTCACCAAGCAGCAAGCCGGTACCGCTGAAAGACAACAAAGACAATGGGGGAGTCAGTGTACATCATGAGGGCCCCCGGGGGCCCCATCTCTCCAGTGACTTATCAGGAAAGGTTTCTGCACAGATCACACACCTGAAGTCCTCATTCAGATCAAAGACGGAAGAGCCCATGGAGTTGAGGGACATGAGGCTGGGTGCAATCCTCTGCAGGTGTCTCAGTTTGGGGGTTTGAGGGGCGGAGGGGGCCTTGCTGTTTCCAGCGCTCTGGTTGGCTTGCTGGTTCTGTTCGGGGGCGGTCTGTACTCGATGGGTACTGCTGAGGCTACTGTCCCTCCGGAGCACCTTGTTCTGAGGGATCGCCTTGTGCTGCGGGACCACCTTGCTCTGCTGTGGGGTCACCTTGCTCTGTTGTGGGGTCACCTTGCTCTGCTGTGGGGTCACCTTGCTCTGTTGGATGCAGTGGACCTGATTCTGGGGGGCATCAGACGTGCTCTGGGGCTTCCTGTGGGGTTTTTCTTGATTCGTTCTCTTGATGGAGACCGGTCCGTGCTTCAGGGAGTTAATCCCAGCGTAGACGCTGTCGGGGTCGGGGTCCTCTATCTGCAGAATCTGAAAACAGAATAAATCATTCGACAAAATCCTCCATGAATGTTCTCTATCCTCCGACAGACAAAATATATCCAACATCTTTTATTGGCCTGTCCAATCATACTAAAACCTCATATCTGCTATGACAAAATAGTCATTTTTTATATTTCAAATCATCGTCAGCGCCATCTAGTGGTCACAATGTGCTATCCCCCCCCCCCCCCATATCATCTAGTGGCCATATCACATTATGGCCACTAGATGGAGCCGATAATCAGCGGAAATACATAGAAATTGACATTTCACAGATTATGGGGATTGTGAGGTCTGTTTGGAGATATTCATTAAGTTTTGCATTTTTCATTAATACATTAACTGCAGCAGTAGAGAAGTCTCCCAAATACAAGTTAAAGATCAACAAATTTCTGCCGCTGTGGCCCCTCAGGACAATGGGGGCCCTTCATAGACGAGGAGCGGAGAATCCCCCGACCTCACAGACTCACCTTCAGCACAATCTTCATCTTGATGAAACTGTTGGGACCGGAGTTGGTGAGAGGAAATCTCTGATCTGCTGTGAGACCGTCCATGGTGAGGATACGATGGAGAGGAAAGTCCAACATCCCCAGAGAACACTGCCGGTTATTGTCCTTCACCTGAGACACAGAGACAGCGCAATCAGCACCCCGTCTGCATGCCCCCCCCCCCCAAACTGGAGAATACCCATAGTAACGGTCTGACTGTAAGGAGAGTGTCAGAGGACATTAGAGTGTAAGCTCCTCTGGTACAGAGACTGGTGTGACTGTGGGGGAGGGGACATTAGAGTGTAAGCTCCTCTGTACAGAGATTGATGTGTGGGGGGAGGGGACATTAGAGTGTAAGCTCCTCTGGTACAGAGACTGGTGTGACTGTGGGGGAGGGGACATTAGAGTGTAAGCTCCTCTGTATAGAGAATGATGTGACTGTGGGGGGAGGGGACATTACAGTGTAAGCTCCTCTGTACAGAGACTGATGTGACTGTGGGGGAGGGGACATTAGAGTGTAAGCTCCTCTGTATAGAGACTGATGTGACTGTGGGGGGGGAGGGGACATTAGTGTGTAAGCTCCTCTGTATAGAGACTGATGTGTGGGGGGAGGGGACATTAGAGTGTAAGCTCCTCTGTACAGAGACTGATGTGATTGGCTCAGTGATCTCTGTACAGCACTGTGGTATATGTCAGAACTATATAAATGTATAATAATAATAACAGTGTGTGACTGTGAGGGAGGGGACATTGGAGTGTAAGCTCCTCTGTACAGAGACTGATGTGACTGTGGGGGAGGGGACATTAGAGTATAAGCTCCTGTGGTTACCTCCAGGTGAAGGTGCTGCATGTGGACATCTTGGATGAAGAAGGAGAAGGCTTGCTCCCACACGGGGTCCTTGGTGGTGGAACATGTCTGCAAAAAGATGCAAAATGATTAAATGACACTGAAGTTAAAGTCACATGACCACTATTGGGGGCAGGGAACGCGGTGAGGATAATGTGGCGCCCCCGCTTGGTTCCTCTCGATCATTGTCTGTGTACGATAATCGTTTTGTGTATTGGGAACATTAATATCCATGTGAAGGGTGAGATGTTTGTTGTTCTCTCAGTGTATTTTATGGATGTACATTTGTTGTTCTAATATTCTCATTTTGATGTCACTTTTATGTTTTTTTTGCTGGTTGGAATAGAGATTTGCCTTTGTCCCCTCCGGTGGCCATCCATCCATCCCAGAGTGGGATTAGTGTTCCCTCCATAAAGACTGCTGAGATCAATCTAATTGGCCTCCTGTTTCTGGACAGTCAGGTCAATCAGTGATGTTGGAACCCCAGAATAATTATAATCCCGCAGGGTGATGTGGTCGGGGGATGGGAGTGTATTTGCACTGGACAGGCTCACATGTACAGACCGGTCTCCCAGAACAATACGAGCACAAAGCCCAAAAGTCCAACATTTATTTCATCAAAAAAATAATAATAAAATCAATAAGTGTAGTTAATAGATTTGGGGGGCTCAAGGGTCCTTCTATCATCTGAATCAAACACACCTCAATTCCTGATGAAGGGAGCTTCCTTGAGCTCCCGAAATGCGTTGGATGCACCTATGGAATTTTATTGGATTTTTTAATGGAATATTTGTTGGGATGGAGCTTTCAGTCACAGTACTTGTATTTCTCCTTCCTCCACTTCTTATCAGACAGATCAGACCTGACCCATAGACTTCCATCAAGAAGGGAACAATAAACTCCAGTGACTGTGAGAAGGAAGCGGGGTCTGAGTGTGTAATGAGTAATGTGGCGGTCCTGGATACACAGAGATAATTATATCTCCAAAACATTCCATTGTGAAGTCAAACAACGTCTGCACAATTTTATAGTCCTCCAATATAGAATGGGGAAATAGATACTTTTGTGGTAAATATGGGTAATGTAAACTATTGGCCAGTAAAGCACCCTTTTTTTTTTTTTGGTGGTTTCCATTGTAGAGGAGCTCTTGTCAAACACTGGACCCGACCTTAATTGTAGTTCTAGGAATTCGAGTCAACAAAAGCCTGAACTTGGGACATATCTGACCCCAGGCATTTATGGTCAAACTCCATCCAGAGAGTGTGTGGATAGAAATGAGTCCCTCATAGAAACAGATGTAGGAGCCCCGTTTACAGGGGTCATGTCCATGTAGGAATGGTAAACTTTCTAAATAAAAGGTCAAAAGTACAAAACTGAAACGGGGACTCCATGGGACACCAACAAGGGGACAACAGTAGAAGCCACGCTACAGGAGAGAAACAATACTGCCAGAGCCAAAAATCCCATTCCCCGCAATGGTTTGAAATGGCTGGTGTCCTGTTTGCTACAGAAATTGTCAACCAGCTATAACAGAAGTTGAGCGATTTTTTATTGTGTCCCAGTAGCACACAGACCATTTGCTAGGAAAGGATAGTGTGTGTGCAGGGGGACAAACACTAGAAGCCACACTAAAAGAGGGAAACAATACTGCCAAGACAAAAAAAAAAAAAAAACCCTGTTCTCTCCAATTGTTTGGAGCTTGACAAAAGGGGGCAGAGCCCCAGAAACGTGTAGCGGCCTGCCCACTCCGGTGTGCGTTGTCCTTCCCTCCACCTCTTTGGCGGGTCCCTGTCCTGTCTGCGTCAACTACGGATCCGGCCAATAGGACTGTTTCCTTTGCAGTCTTCCCCACTGGCTGCCTCTGAAGTTGGAGTTCAGCTTTCTCAGAGGTAAGTGTGCCTTTGTATGTAGTGTTATAGGTGCTTGGTGGTGCCGCTCCAAGCTGAGGTGTAGAGCCCCAATAGGATGCCAGCATAGGAAAAACGAATCCAGAGAGGAATGAATATTTTTACTTGAAACCACTGCTTGCCTTAGCCAATCCCAGTAACAATGTGTACATGTGAAAGCCTCAGTCAATGCCGCTCCATGCCCCCTGACACGTTTCGCCCCATCCACCAGGGCTTAATCATAGGGATTTGAATAAAGTGTTGTTTTATTCACATACTAATCCTGGTGCCCTGTTGCGGTTTACATCTTCTGCAATTAATGTAAATGGCTGAAATCCTGTTTGCTACTGACCACCTATAACTAAGTGACCTAGGGATAGTGTGTCCCAATAGCACACAGACCATTTAATAGGAAAAGATAGTGCATGTGTGTGTGTTCGCACACGCATCTGGACAACACTAGAAGCAACACTACAAAAGAAAAACTGCCAGGACCAAAAACCCCATTCCTGCAATTGTTTTTAATGGCTGGAATCCTGTTTGCTACAGAAAATGGCAGACTTACCATAACAGAAGCTAAGTGGATTTTAATGGATCCCTATAGCTCACAGACCATTTTCTAGGAAAGGATAGATAGTGTGTGTGTGTATAGGGACAAGACAAAAGTGTGTATAAGGGCGCTCCGAGTAACAAACCAAGCAGATATCAGTCTATGTAGAAATAGAAGAGGGTCTTCATGCACTTTCCACAACACTTGGAGAGAGAAGCAAACTCTGGAAGTGAAATGAAAAGAAAAAAAGGCGCCTCTAAGTGCAGAATTAAAACTTTATATTTCCCAAAAGGGTTAAAAACACTTACAAAAGGGTGGATGGGTAGGAGCACATCATATTAGTAATATGGCAGGTGGTCCGGTGTTCTGGTAGTCTCAAGGAGTCTCAGTGATATCCGCAGGTGTAATTCTATGGCAGCATATTCTGAAGTGGCCGACAGAAGGAAACCACAAATCTACTGGATACTGGGAAGACAGCTAGGCTGTCTGAGACAGCATGGAAGCCGAATCCGTCATGCGACACGTTTCGGAACAACCGATTGCTTGAAGAAGGAATCAATCAGCTGTTCCGAAACGTGTCGCATGTTGATGACATCACTTCCTGCTTGCTGTCCACGCTGGTTGCAGGTCACTTCCTGCTGACGTAACTTCCTGGATTTGGCTTCCATGCGGTCTCAGACAGCCTAGCTGTCTTCCTAGTGTCCAGGAGAGTTGTGGCTTCCATCTGTCGGCCACTTCAGAATATGCTACCACAGAATTCCACCTCTGGATATCACCAAGACTCCTTGGGACTACCAGAACGCCGGACCACCTGCCATATTACGAATATGATGCGCTTCTACCCATCCACCCTTTTGGAAGTGTTTTTAACCCTTTTGGGAAATATAAAGTTTTACTTCTGCACTTAGAGGAGCCTTTTTTTCTTTTCGTGTATAGGGACAACACTACAGTGCCATGAAAATGTATTCATACCCCTTGAAATTTCCCACATTTTGTCATGTTACAACCAAAAACATAAATGTATTTTATTGGGATTTTATGTGATAGACCAACACAAAGTGGCACATAATTGTGAAGTGGAAGGAAAAATGATAAATGATACAAATAAATATGTGAAAAGTGTGGGGGGGGGGCATTTGTATGGCGCCCCCCGGAGTCAATACTTTGTAGAACCCCCTTTCTCTACAAGTCTTTTTGGGGATGTCTCTACCAGCTTTGCACATCTAGAGAGAACATTTTTGCCCATTCTTCTTTGTAAAATATCTCAAGCTCTGTCAGATTTGATGGAGAGCGTCTGTGAACAGCAATTTTCCAGTCTTGTCACAGATTCTCAATGTGATTTAGGTCTGGACTGTGACTGGGCCATTCTAACACATGAATATATGTTAGAATATATGAATATGAAACCATTCCATTGTAGCTCTGGCTGGATGTTTCGGGTCGTTGTCCTGCTGGAAGGTGAACCTCCGCCCCAGTCTCAAGTCTTTTACAGACTCTAACAGGTTTTCTTCTAAGATTGTCCTGTATTTGTCTCCATCCATCTTCCCATCAACTCTGACCAGCTTCCCTGTCCCTGCTGCATCCCCACCACATGATGCTGCCACCACCATGTTTCACGGTGGGGATGACGTGTTCAGGGTGATGTGAGTGTTAGTTTTCCCCACACATAGCGTTTTGCTTTTAGGCCAAAAAGTTGAATGTTGGTCTCCTCTGACCAGATCACCTTCTTCCACATGTTTGCTGTGTCCTCCACATGGCTTCTCACAAACTACAAACAGGACTTCTTATGACTTTCTTTCACCAATGTCTTTCTTCTTGTCACTCTTCCATAAAGGGCAGATTTGTGGAGAACACGACTAATAGTTGTCCTGTGGACAGATTCTCCCACCTGAGCTGTGGATCTCTGCAGCTCCTCCAGAGTTACCATGGACCTCTTGGCTCTTCTCTGATGAATGCTCTCCTTGCCGGGCCGGTCAGTTTAGGTGGACGGCCATGTCTTGGTAGGTTTGCAGTTGTGCCATACTCTTTTCATTTTCCGATGATGGATTGAACAGAGCTCCGTGAGAGGTTCAAAGCTTGGGAGATTTTTTTTATAACCTAACCCTGCTTTATACTTCACAACTTTATCCCTGACCTGTCTGGTGTGTTCCTTGGCCTTCATGATGCTGTTTGTTCACTAAGGTTCTCTAACAAACCTCTGAGGACTTCACAGAACAGCTGTATTTATACCGAGATTAAATGACACAGGTGGGCTCTATTTATTAATTAGGTGACTTCTAAAGACAATTGGTTCCACTAGATTTTAAACTAAACTTTTCACATATTTATTTGTATCATTTATCATTTTCCTTCCACTTCACAATTATGAGACACTTTGTGTTGGTCTATCACATAAAATCCCAATAAAATACATTTGCGTTTTTGGTTGTAACATGACAAAATGTGGGGAATTTCATGGGTTTGATGAGAATCACTTGTTTAAAATGGTTTTAATCCTGTTTGCTATGGAAATTAAGCAAATTGTGGACCAGCTATAACTGTAGCCAAGTTACTTCCCCATGGCATACAGACCATTAACTAGGAAAGGATAGATATTGTATGTATTGTATGTACACATTTGTTGCGCACTCTGTCTTGTCTGTGTTGCTTTCCTGTAATAGTAAATAGCTTGTATACATAAAACATAGAAGAGTGATGGCAGAAAAAAAGACCAAGTGGTCCATCGAGTCGCTCCCTTTTTCTGGTATATATGTATGTGGGTTTTTTTTTTTTATCTGATATAGATCTATGTTTGAATCCACTTACAGTTGACTGATTCACTACCTCTGCTGAAAGTCTGTTCCAAACAACTACTCTTTCAGTAAAATAATACTCTGTTAGTTTTGAGCTTGGCACGCAGCATTTTAGCTTAGTAAAGGCAGAATAATGTAATACTGGGTCCATTTTCTTGGCTTCACTGTAAGAATTAAACAATTGTGACTTTCAGTAATTTCCAATAGAACAGAAATCGTCGCCCTCACCTTACTCTTCACAGTCTTCTTCCCAATAGACATGGCCACATACGATGTCGGCTCCTTTTCAGACTGCTGAGAACAGAACAGTCATCAATTGGAGGGGGGGTTAAAGAACACTACAACAATTTTTTCAATAAAATAAATAAATAATTGTTACAAAAGAAACACAAACAATGGAGACTGCAGTGTTCATTTACATTGGGGCATCCGGGGATAGGCGCCCTCTTACATTGGGGCATCCGGGAATAGGCGCCCTCTTACATTGGGGCATCCGGGGATAGGCGCCCTCTTACATTGGGGCATCCGGGGATAGGCGCCCTCTTACATTGGGGCATCCGGGGATAGGCGCCCTCTTACATTGGGGCATCCGGGGATAGGCGCCCTCTTACATTGGGGCATCCGGGGATAGGCGCCCTCTTACATTGGGGATCAGTGGATACGTGCCCTCTTACATTGGGGATCAGTGGATAGACGCCCTCTTACATTGGGGATCAGTGAATAGATGCCCTCTTATATTGGGGCATCCGGGGATAGGCGCCCTTTTACATTGGGGCATCCGGGGATAGGCGCCCTCTTACATTGGGGCGTCCGGGGATAGGCGCCCTCTTACATTGGGGATCAGTGGATAGACGCCCTCTTACATTGGGGATCAGTGAATAGATGCCCTCTTATATTGGGGCATCCGGGGATAGGCGCCCTCTTACATTGGGGCATCCGGGGATAGGCGCCCTCTTACATTGGGGCATCCGGGGATAGGCGCCCTCTTACATTGGGGCATCCGGGGATAGGCGCCCTCTTACATTGGGGCATCCGGGGATAGGCGCCCTCTTACATTGGGGCATCCGGGGATAGGCGCCCTCTTACATTGGGGCATCCGGGGATAGGCGCCCTCTTACATTGGGGCATCCGGGGATAGGCGCCCTCTTACGTTGGGGATCAGTGGATACGTGCCCTCTTACATTGGGGATCAGTGGATAGACTCCCTCTTACATTGGGGATCAGTGAATAGACGCCCTCTTATATTGGGGGATCTGTGGATAGACGCCCTCTTACATTGGGGGGATCCGTCGATAGATGCCCTCTTACATTGGGGGTCTCCGTGGATAGATGCCCTCTTACATTGGGGGGGATCCGTGGATAGATGCCCTCTTACATTGGGGGGGATCCGTGGATAGATGCCCTCTTACATTGGGGGGATCCGTGGATAGATGCCCTCTTACATTGGGGGGATCTGTGGATAGATGCCCTCTTACATTGGGGGGCTCCGTGGATAGATGCCCTCTTACATTGGGGATCAGTGGATAGATGTCTTCTTGCACTGAAAGTTAGTGAAGATGGATAATATATTCAATACTGCTTGTGCATTGTTCCTGGGAACTCTACTGAACCCAGGCATTGGGGATGTCCAGCCAACCTGCGGTATTGCCAGGAGATCATATATACGGTACATACCATGGAGTACGCCGCGTATCTCTGTCCATTGCTGCTGTATTCATTGTTTGAATATTCAAAATGATTTTTCTACAAGACAAAAAAAATTCTGTTTTAAAAAGATGTTTTATTATGAAATGGAGAGACTGGATTGTACAAAGCGGGTCATGCAAACGGAAAACATGCAGAACAGACGATCTCCCAGAGGATTCTGGGAGGAACGTTCCGATGATGGATGAGAGTGGAGGGATTGGATGACGGAACGAAGGTACTATACACAGAGGTGCCGATATCATAGAGACTATCAGGACAATCACCATTACGGAGACATAAAACACGACTATTATGGGGACTACCAGGACAATCACCATTACGGAGACATAAAACACGACTATTATGGGGACTACCAGGACAATCACCAATGGTGAAGAATTAAAGAGACATAAAACAGAAGTCCATTGTGGATTGTAAGCTCTATGGGCGACAGACATAGACGGAGGGAGGATGACGATACAACACGGACAGGCGTGGGGACGGTAGAGACGGGTGGAGAGAATTACCAGGAGATTAATTGGGAAGAAATTTCTACGGAAGAACGTTCGGATCTCTCCACTGGATCCAAACTGACACAAACTGCCGTTTCTCAATTACCGTGTTGTGGGACTTTCCCCGAAGAACTTCAGAGAAAGGAGACTTCCGAGCTTTAACTATCACCTGTTCAGTGGCAGTAAATACATGAAGTGACAATCTGCACCGTCTTCTTTAATGTCTTCAAAGTTTTTTTTTTTTTTTTTAATCAAAAGTATGACCCAAAATGGGAGGCGCCAATGAAAGGACCGCCTCCACAGGTCCCACCAAATAGGAAGCACTGTACTGAAATCTCTACAGCAATTAGATGGAGTGCAGGAAACCCCGCAAGGTACCATCTATCAGCTCATGTACAGCGCTACGCTATATGGTGGCACTTCACAAAGATAGATATTAAATATCGATATACTTACAGGCAGACCTCCAGCGCTGTCCAGATACACAATCACCATAGCGACGGTCATACCATTCGAAGCCTAAAGCAGGACAAGAGACAGGAGAGATCAGAGGTCATGGCAGCACAAAGGAGAGTCATATGCAGGAGGGAGGGATAGGAGAGAACATATACAGCAGTATACAGGAGAGTCATACACAAGGTTCAGGAGGGAGGGATAGGAAAGGTCAGAGGTTATATACAGCAGTATACAGGAGAGTCATACACAGAGTGCAGGAGGGTGATGTCAGAGGTTATATATGGCGGAATCTCAGAATGCTGGAGAGAAACATAGGAGAGGTCAGAGGTCATATGACGGCACAAAGAAGTGTTATACATAGGAGTGCAGGGGAGAGATGGGAGACAGTAGAGTTTATATATGGCAGCATACAAGAGTACCATACACAGAGCGCAGGAGGGAGAATTAGGATTGGCCAGAGGTCATATATGGAACATACAGCAGCGTCATATACAAAGTGCGGGAGGGAGAGGTCAGAGGTCATCTATAGCAGCATACAGGGGTGTCATACACAGAGCTGTAAGTGTGACCTATGACCCTCTCACCCGACCACAGAGCTGTAAAACTCCGGACCATAAAACTTGATAATGATAAAACTCCAGATTACAATCCTTCCAGCATGACCTGAACTCCAGGCGGACAGACGGACGTGCTGAGTCAGTCACTCACCTCACACAACATTTCTGGGTTGGCCAGCAGTGAATACCACTCCAGTTTGAGGTGAACGGATCCACTGACCACATCGCAGAGCGGAAACCACTGGAAGACATAAAAGGAGTCACTGGTTACAGCGAGAAGAGCGTAATGGCCTCCGGGGTCCCACACCTGCAAGACACCCCCCTGGGGTCCGACCCCTGCAAGACACCCTCCTGGGGTCCCACCCCTGCAAGACACCCCCCCCACCCTGGGGTCCCACCCCTGCAAGACACCCCCCCGGGGTCCCACCCCTGCAAGACACCCCCCACCCTGGGGTCCCACCCCTGCAAGACACACCCCCCCACCCTGGGGTCCCACCCCTGCAAGACACACCCCCCCACCCTGGGGTCCCACCCCTGCAAGACACACCCCCCCACCCTGGGGTCCCACCCCTGCAAGACACACCCCCCCCACCCTGGGGTCCCACCCCTGCAAGACACCCCCCACCCTGGGGTCCCTCCCCTGCAAGACACCCCACCTGGGGTCCCTCCCCTGCAAGACACCCCACCTGGGGTCCCTCCCCTGCAAGGCACCCCCCCCAGGGTCCCTCCCCTGCAAGACAGCCCCCCCCCCAGGGTCCCTCCCCTGCAAGACACCCCACCTGGGGTCCCTCCCCTGCAAGACACCCCACCTGGGGTCCCTCCCCTGCAAGGCAGCCCCCCCAGGGTCCCTCCCCTGCAAGACAGCCCCCCCCAGGGTCCCTCCCCTGCAAGACAGCCCCCCCCCAGGGTCCCTCCCCTGCAAGACAGCCCCCCCAGGGTCCCTCCCCTGCAGGACATCCACATGTACAAAGAGTCCATTCAATCACCAACGGAGAACACCGTCTGTGCAGCTGTACAAGGGCCCACTTTGGATTTAGGGGACCAGGTACACAAAACGGGGCAGAGAGGACCTCTTTCACTTCCTGTCCGATTGGCCCCAAAACACACAGAATAGAGGGAATGTTCTCAGTCTGCCCCCAGCTGTATATTATCAGCCATCATAGAGGTGAAGATATCACTAATACTTCTCTTCACCACTCCATCTATATATAGGTTGATGTGTTTGTTCTCAGGCGGGTCACTGAATGGCCCCAAAATTGTTTTTCAAGAGGGGCCCTTTCCTAAATGACGCAGATATTGCATGCTGAGCAGAATTCACTGCACTGTGTCCCAGGAGCCTCGGGGTGAGGCTACTCAATGCTAACCCTTCATACATCCTACAGAGCTCTGCCAACATTTCCTCAGATGGACTTCATATCAGAATACATTTTATAAGTGTACAGTATAAATGACAGCACACTGCCGGCACTGCACACAGCATAAATGACAGCACAATGCCGGCACTGCACACAGCATAAATGACAGCACAATGCCGGCACTGCACACAGCATAAATGACAGCACACTGCCGGCACCGTATACAGCATAAAATGACAGCATAGTCAAAGAAACAATTACCTCGTCAACAACCCGATCTTTCATCACCCCCTCCAGACCAATCACCAGGCTGCAGACACAAATCAGCACAATAATCACTTTTAGGGGTTAATTCACACACAGCATAAAAACTTTGATTCCTCATGTAAAGGGGATCTCTACTAGTTGTCTAATCTGTACATAAAAATTATTAATACACATGCTGAGCAATGGCTGCCTTCGCTCTCTCCGATGGAGACCCCACTTGGTTGGCCGCCATTTTACCTGCCGAGGAAGTCGTCCTTATCAGGGTCTTCATCATAAACATCAATCTCCAGGTCCTGCCCGGGAACTTCATGTACCACAAACTGCAACCAAGACAGAGAAGAGTCCAATCAGCAAATACAGAGAATGGGGAGAGATGGGTACGGCAATGGGCACCGAGCGTCACTCCACCAACTGGAGACAATCAGTCTACAGCAATAAAAGATCTCTATTTCCTGTCTGTGGTTAGGATGTATTTTTTATGTTTATTATTTTATCTATTTATCTAGTCAAAGGGATGACACTGGGCTCCTAAAATTACAAATTCCCCTTTGGCCCCTCCACTCCTTTCTTACCCCTCAGTTCCTTCTTCCCTTGACCCCACTCATATCCCTCTTCTTGCCCCTTCAGTCTCTTGTCCCCACTCCTGTCCCTTTTCTTGCCCCAGCCGTCCCCCATACCCACTTAGGTCCCTCTTCCTGCCCCACCAGTGATGGGGGAGTCTGTAAATCACTGATATGATCATCTAATTACCTTCACAGTGAATTGATCTCAGGGGGTAATAATCCTTCATCTTACCTCATACATCTCATTCCAGAGAGGATTCAGGTTCTCTCGTATCGTTTTGCTCTTGTACGTCTGATTTCCCACCCGAAGGATGGCGTATGGGTCGGACTTCCCCTTTATGAGGCCCTTCAGATAGGTGTCCTTGGCAATCAAGTTTTCAGCTTCATAGAGATAAGCTCTCAGCACACCCTGAAGAGGGAATACATTCTATATTACACAGAGGACATTATATTCTATATACCACAATGCACAATATCTGCCCCCCCCCAATAGATCACTCCTGGATACAGATATATACAGTGACTTCTGTTCCCCCTATATATCACCCCAGATATAGAGATATACAGTCACCTCTGCCCCCCTATATATCACCCTTGGATACAGATATATACAGTCACCTCTGCCCCCCTATATATCACCCTTGGATACAGATATATACAGTCATCTCTGCCCCCCTATATATCACCCTTGGATACAGATATATACAGTCATCTCTGCCCCCCTATATATCACCCTTGGATACGGATATATACAGTCACCTCTGCCCCCCCCATATACCACCCTTGGATACAGATATACACAGTCATCTCTGCCCCCCTATATATCACCCTTGGATACGGATATATACAGTCACCTCTGCCCCCCTATATATTATCCCTGGACAAAGATATAGTTAGTCCCCACCTTGCCCCCTATAAAGAAATATATACAATCACCTCTGCCCCCCCCTCATATATCACCCCAGATATACAGTCACCTCCATCCCTCCTATACATCACCCCCAATGCAGAAATCTATAATTCAGTTTTCTATGAGGATCTCCCCCATATGAAGACTCACATGTGGCACCGGGAATCTCAGTTCGGCTGCATTCACCTGACTGCACAGAGGAAATGTGAATCGGTTGGGCAGCACCAAGTACGAGGCAATGAGATCCACTATCATCCCGTCCGACATGTCACTGCAACAGACAGAAAAACTCTCTTCACTATCACTATTACATTTTAATGGCACTGGTGTCAGTGGGCGCAACAATAACCCCCAACATTGGCGTCAATGGATGCAATAACAACCCCCAGTACTGGTATCAATGGATGCAATAACAACCCCCAGTACTGGTATCAATAGATGCAACAATATCCACCAGTACTGATATCAATAGATGCAATAACAACCCCCAGCACTTATTTCAATGGACACGATAATTACCCCCAGCATTGGTGTCAATGAATGGAATTAACCACCCCTAATATTGGGGTCAATGGACACAATAATAACCCCCCGTGTTCGTCACTGAAATAAAACTCCCAGCATTGTTTTCAGTGGCTGCAATAAAAACCCCCAGCATTGGTGTCAATGAATGCCATAATAACCCCCAACATTGGTGCAAGTGACCAAAATAAAAGCCCCAGGATTGGTGTCAGTGATTGCAGAAATAACTCCTACATTGGTGGTCACTATGCCGGTAACCCCCTGTTATCCCCCTCCCTGTGTTGGTGGTCAGTGGCTGGGTTATTTATGCCCACTCAGTGTTTATGTCAGACTGGTACTGTTGGGCAGAGATCACTCCACCTGACAGTAAATGTGGCTTCATTCTAGTGCTGGGTGCAGAGAACATCCCAGCACCCGGCATCCCTCTGCCACCCTGCACTGTTACCCAAGAAGTGACAGACTCAGCCCAGGATGCAGCGGGCACACACAGAGCATTGGCAGGCCAGGTGTTGGGCACCAGAGATCCGGAGGGTTCATAGCGATCTGCAGACCTCAGAACTATTCACCAGTCCATTGTCACCCTGAGACAGGACTACAGAGCACCTCCACCTCTCTATTACACAGGGGGGAGGGGTATTGTACTTGTTAGAAGGTCGCTGGGGAAGCTGCAGTGCGCAGGAAACAGATTCAGTTCAGTGACAAGAATACAGCATTTGTGGCAGGATCAACAGATATGTTCTGCCCTTGCTGACAATGTTATTACCCCGAAAAAGAAAAACGAATGCAGACCCCACAGCCAAGGACTGGCATTCTGCAATGTATGACATTTTACTTCTTGGGTTGGATACACTTTAACACAAGAATAAGGATCTTTATTTTCAATCACGTGACCAACTTCCCAAATCTCATTGTTGAATATAAAACTGTCACTTTTCTGAAAACAAGACCCCCCCCCCCCGGGTGTTCGGTGTGTGAATGGAGGGCGAGTTCTGTAGAATGTTCCGGGATGGGGAGATTTTCAGAGTTTCAGCCTCAGGGAGATTTTAGGTTTGGCGTTATCCGGAATACAGAGACCCGCCCATCCCAGCCGCCGTTTTATGGGCTTTCCGCCTCTCTGTGTTTGTCGGGTAATAAATGCTGCAATTAACCCTTCACACCCCATCATTCTGAAATCCGGAGAATACCCCATGCGAGGTCACTGGGGCTGTTCTGTGATATCGAGGGGTGTTATATATACAGGGAGCAAGGAATGCGTCCGGCCCTCAGACTCGGGTCAGGTTTCCATGGCAGCCGATGGTATATTAGGGTGCGGACGTTGGCACGCTCTGCCAGTTTCGCACAGGGCAGGTGCCGATCCTCTGCTGGAACTGGTCTGTCGAGTTTTACTGAAATCCCGATCTCTCACCCAGATAAACAATCTGACGGCTTTATAAATCCAGACAGACAAAAGTAATATTCCACAGAGTAGAATAGGAGGTCAGATGTGTCCCCATTGGAGAAAAATCCCCACATTTCCTGTACTGGTGAGACCCTCTGAGCCAATGGTTGTCAATTTACAGGGTACTGTGGTCCCTGAAAGCTGCAAAGGGCCACATGTAATATTCAGTATATGAATAGATGCCGACTGTCCCGGATTTGCAAAGATTTAGTGGCTACTCCTTCGGTTGGGTGTTGTGTTATGTGCCCTCCGTTCTCTGTAGTTCAGTCCAGTGGCGGCTGCTCATGCAGGGCACAGGGGTCCCGCCCCCTCAATCCATACCCCCATCCCTAATCTATATGCAGGGCGCAGGGGTGCTGCTCCCTTAATCCATGTCCCCCCATCCAGATGCATGGATTCCAATGGGTTTTTTTTTTTCTTTTTTCCGAAGCATGGGATTAGAGCCCGAGGCTCCAATTGGCTTAAAAAAAGGGTGGGCTTGGGTTGCAGAGCACTGTGCCCCGAGCCCACTCAGTTGTGTGACAATAGTAAATATTTATTCGCTAATGTCTTCTTGTTTCTCCTCCCGGCCAATCAGGAAGCGGTTCCTGAGACGGATTGTCCGGGAGTCCTAAGACCTGATTGGCCAGGTGGAGAAGCGACCGCCGGAACTCGGAAGGAGATGGGGGGGGGGGGGGGGTCGCCGAAGATGTGACCTGGATGGGAAAAGTGTGGGCCTGACGGGCAACGGGCGAGCGATCGAGCACTGGGGGGGGGGGGGCCCGGGGGGGGGACCGTGGGCTGCCCCCCTCAAAGAAAATTGAGCACCATCCGCCACAGTCAGTAACATTGTGTACATTCTTGTTTCGGTTTTCTTTTGGAACAATGTTCACCATCAGTGGTGGTCCCTCTGGTCGGGGGTTGTGATTTGTATCCTCTGTAGCTCAGTATTATACACTGTGTACACCGACTGGTCTCTGAAGTAACAATGTATCAATGTTCTGTACAAAGAATTACAATATATGGGACTTTTCAGACATTGTTGACACAAACAATATTTTTAGAACACAAATAAGAATTTTAATGTAAACATATCAGTTAAAATAAAACCTAAATCATCATGGCTGACACAATGTTACAACTGATCACCCATCTTCTTTTCTCCAGGTTCCCACACAACTCAAAAAAAAAAAAAAAAAAAGTCCACATTCACATAAAACTAGATTTCTGTGGGAACATCCCGACGGGTTTCAAAGCAGATGTTCTTCAGGAGCTGGAGATGAACTCTGTTACCCAAGAAACAATGATTATAAAACAATCCCAGTTGGGGAGTTGACATGACTGCCCGTCTGACCACATAGGAAGGTCGATGCCTCACAAGAAACCCAGAAGTGAACACAACGGGGCAAACCACTTGTTACAGGGAGTTCTGGTATAAACCCACCAGCCGGGTGTAACCACCCCAGAATCCAGGGGGACCCAGTACAGGGGCCATTTGGGTTGTTGTGTGGACTTTCCAGCTGAAATTATTCTTAAATCATTATTTCTTGGCTGACAGAGTTCATCTCCAGCCCCCCGACAAAGACCATCTCCAGCCCCCCGACGAAGACCATCTCCAGCACCCCGACGAAGACCATCTCCAGCACCCCGACGAAGACCATCTCCAGCACCCCGACGAAGACCATCTCCAGCCCCCCGGCGAAGACCATCTCCAGCCCCCCGGCGAAGACCAACTCCAGCCCCCCGGCGAAGACCAACTCCAGCCCCCCGGCGAAGACCAACTCCAGCCCCCCGGCGAAGACCAACTCCAGCCCCCCGGCGAAGACCAACTCCAGCCCCCGGCGAAGACCAACTCCAGCCCCCGGCGAAGACCAACTCCAGCCCCCGGCGAAGACCATCTCCAGCCCCTCGACGAAGACCATCTCCAGCCCCTCGACGAAGACCATCTCCAGCCCCTCGACGAAGACCATCTGCAGCCCCCGGCGAAGACCATCTCCAGCCCCTCGACGAAGACCATCTCCAGACCCCGACGAAGACCATCTCCAGACCCCGACGAAGACCATCTCCAGCCCCTGATGAAGATCTTTCAAAATGCGTTGGACTGTTCCCACAGAAATCTAGTTTTATGTGAATGTGGACATTGTGGAAGATCTGAGAACCTGGAGAATAGATGAAGGGTGATCAGATGTAACAATGTGTCAGCCAGGAGCTTTTAGGTTTTATTTTATCTGATAGGTTTACAATGAAATGTTTACTGGTTCACAAAAATATTGTTCATGTGTCAGCAATGCTGGAAAATTTTGTAATTAGTTGCTGTGTATCTGTTCTGAGGGGCGTTGGCATTATATACACCAATCACTTCATATATAATTGGAGGATCTAACAATGTTCTGTGTCCGTGGTGATCCCTCCGGTCCGGGGTTTGCGATTTATTTCCTCTGTAGTTCAGTAATAGAATTCTGTGTACACTATTATGTAATAACAATGTATCAGTGTTCAGTATGAGTGGTGATCCCTCCGGTCCGGCTCGTGACTCCCATCCTCTGTAGTTCAGTAATAAAGGGCGTCCCAAAAATTGCCATACATTGGGGAAATGGGAAGTAGCTGAATGTAACTTTATTTTAAATATTCATTACAAAATATTCACAAAACGTTCCCTACTCTTTGTGCATCTCTTTCTACACACAAAGCAGCGGTGGCAGCTAGTGCTCCAGCTGGGGGGGGGCAAACAAATCACCCGACTTCCCCCAGCCCCTCCCCCCACCCGCTGGTGCTCACGTGGTCAGGCTCTGTGTTGGCGCTGATGCAGAGCACAGAGATCGCTACAATGACGGCGGCCATCTTCCGGATCTCCCCGTACATCCTCCCCCCTGCCTGGCCAATACAGTCGCTTCTCCTCTTGGCCAAATTGGGTCTCAGGACCTGCTTCCTGATTGGCCGGGAGGAGAATCAGGTAGACAATAGCGAATAATCATTTACTATTGTCACATAACTGGGTGGGCTTCGGGCGCAGTGCTCTGCATCCTGAGCCCACCCTTTTTTTTAAGCCAAATAGAGCCTCAGGCTGTAATCAAGTGCTTCAAAAAAAGGAAAAAAAAAAAACAAAAAACAACATTGGAACCCATGCGCCCGGCTCCCTGCATATAGATTGGGGGGGGGGGGGGGGGGGGCGGTGCCCCTCCGCTCCTAATGGACACCACTGACACAAAGTATACATAAAATATAATATCAGTTTGTTAGTATGGAGACTTTTGGGACACCCTGTATAGGGCGATAGTAATAATGTATCAGTGTTGATGATCCCATGTTGGGGGGTTGAGGAAACAGTCGCTGTATTTTCTCATACACTAACAATGTAACAATGTTCAGTATCAGTGGTGATCCCTCCAATCACAGGTTGCAATTCCCATCCTCTGTGGTTCAGTAATAGAACACCATAAACATGGATACGTAGTAACAATGTATCAATGTTTGGTGTCAGTGGTGATCCCTCCGGTCGGGGGTTGTCCTCTCTGGTTCTGTATACACTGATATGTAGTAACAATGTATCAATGTTGATGATTCCATGTTGGAAGTGGAGGAGAGCGTCACTTTTTGTTTCTTGTGTAGTAACAATGTATCAGATTGTAGAACTTGGGAACACGCCCCAAACACCAACCCCCCCCCTCAGGATTTCTCCAAACTATTGTAACAAATTCCCAGCAAACCGGATATTCAGGTTTTGTGGTTTTTGGCGTCTGTCCATCTCCATCATGGAGCTTCTCTTCTTCCCCTCCCCCGACACCACGCACTACATCATAAAACCAAATGATGGACATTTTATACAAATTATGAGAAAGGTGATTACTTGACTCCGGGGATCTCCAGGAAATTCGTCAGTCCCGTCCAATTAATATCCAGAAACTGAAAAGATACAAAATGATATCTTCAGAGAAAACAAAGAGATCAAAATGATCAATTATCTTCATCCATCAATCATATTATTAATAATTGTATTATTTTTCTGGATTTACAGATGACAGGAAGGAATTTGGTATCGATCACCCTCCTAATTCTTCCCAATAATCATCGCCTCGGATTGATCATCCAGATATGAAGATCTGATAACATGTGATCTGCGATTTTTATAGAACAATTCCGTGTTTTGCGGATCACAATTCACTTTCACCATAAACTAATAGAGCAGACAATGATCTCTCCATCCATAGAATACAGAAGAGCAGTGCTGTTGCTCATAGCAACCAGAGGATCCCCAGAGATGATTGGTCAGGCTGAAGATGACGATGTCTGGGTTTGGTGGACAGATGGGGACAGGCCGCAATTTTCCCAACACCCCAAATATAAATACATGTGAAGTGACCACAGCAATCAGGATATAGATTAACAAGAGATGATTTCTGATTGGTCGCTCCACTTTGCACATTCATTTAAATACGTCTCATTGATATGTGAAGAGTCAATCGTCTTACCGGCTTCTGGATGAAGAAGAAAGTCACGGCTCCGATAAACGGGACATCGGACATCAGAGGGGCCAAAATCACCCGCAGAGTCCCGTGTATCTGTACAGAGAGAAGCAGATCTGTATTATACCCCAGAGGGGGAGACACCACCCTTCATTGTTACCCCCCCCCCCATCTCCATTCCCATCATTACCCCCCCCCTCATCTCCATTCCCATCATTACCCCCCTCCCCCACCATTACACCCCAGAGGGGGAGACACCACCCTTCATTGTTACCCCCATCTCCATTCCCATCATTACCCCCCCCCTCATCTCCATTCCCATCATTACCCCCCCCCATCTCCATTCCCATCATTACCCCCCCCCCTCATCTCCATTCCCATCATTACCCCCCTCCCCCACCATTACACCCCAGAGGGGGAGACACCACCCTTCATTGTTACCCCCCCCCATCTCCATTCCCATCATTACCCCCCTCCCCCACCATTACACCCCAGAGGGGGGGACACCACCCTTCATTGTCTTCATTGTTACCCCCCCCCATCTCCATTCCCATCATTACCCCCCTCCCCCACCATTACACCCCAGAGGGGGAGACACCACCCTTCATTGTTACCCCCCCCCCCATCTCCATTCCCATCATTACCCCCCTCATCTCATCTCCATTCCCATCATTACCCCCCTCCCCCACCATTACACCCCAGAGGGGGAGACACCACCCTTCATTGTTACCCCCCCCCCCCATCTCCATTCCCATCATTACCCCCCCCCCTCATCTCCATTCCCATCATTACCCCCCTCACCCACCATTACACCCCAGAGGGGGAGACACCACCCTTCATTGTTACCCCCCCCCCCCATCTCCATTCCCATCATTACCCCCCTCCCCCACCATTACACCCCAGAGGGGGAGACACCACCCTTCATTGTTACCCCCCCCATCTCCATTCCCATCATTACCCCCCTCCCCCACCATTACACCCCAGAGGGGGGGACACCACCCTTCATTGTTACCCCCCATCTCCATTCCCATCATTACCCCCCTCCCCCACCATTACACCCCAGAGGGGGAGACACCACCCTTCATTGTTACCCCCCCCATCTCCATTCCCATCATTACCCCCCTCCCCCACCATTACACCCCAGAGGGGGAGACACCACCCTTCATTGTTACCCCCCCCATCTCCATTCCCATCATTACCCCCCTCCCCCACCATTACACCCCAGAGGGGGAGACACCACCCTTCATTGTTACCCCCCCATCTCCATTCCCATCATTACCCCCCTCCCCCACCATTACACCCCAGAGGGGGGGACACCACCCTTCATTGTTACCCCCCATCTCCATTCCCATCATTACCCCCCTCCCCCACCATTACACCCCAGAGGGGGAGACACCACCCTTCATTGTTACCCCCCCATCTCCATTCCCATCATTACCCCCCTCCCCCACCATTACACCCCAGAGGGGGAGACACCACCCTTCATTGTTACCCCCCCATCTCCATTCCCATCATTACCCCCCTCCCCCACCATTACACCCCAGAGGGGGGGACACCACCCTTCATTGTTACCCCCCATCTCCATTCCCATCATTACCCCCCTCCCCCACCATTACACCCCAGAGGGGGAGACACCACCCTTCATTGTTACCCCCCCATCTCCATTCCCATCATTACCCCCCTCCCCCACCATTACACCCCAGAGGGGGAGACACCACCCTTCATTGTTACCCCCCCATCTCCATTCCCATCATTACCCCCCTCCCCCACTATTACACCCCAGAGGGGGAGACACTACCCTTCATTGTTACCCCCCATCTCCATTCCCATCATTACCCCCCCCCACCATTACACCCCAGAGGGGGAGACACCACCCTTCATTGTTACCCCCCCATCTCCATTCCCATCATTACCCCCCCCCTCATCTCCATTCCCATCATTACCCCCCCCTCATCTCCATACCCACCATTACCCCCCTCCCCCACAATTACACCCCAGAGGGGGAGACACTACCCTTCATTGTTACCCCCCATCTCCATTCCCATCATTACCCCCCCCACCATTACACCCCAGAGGGGGAGACACCACCCTTCTTTATTACCCCCCATCTCCATTCCCATCATTACCCCCCCCCCCCTCATCTCCATTCCCATCATTACCCCCCTCCCCCACCATTACACCCCAGAGGGGGAGACACCACCCTTCATTGTTACCCCCCCCCATCTCCATTCCCATCATTACCCCCCTCACCCACCATTACACCCCAGAGGGGGAGACACCACCCTTCATTGTTACCCCCCCCCCATCTCCATTCCCATCATTACCCCCCCCCACATCTCTATTACCACCATTACTCCCCCCACCTCCTCTTCTCTGACCACGATTACCCCCACCTCCTCTCTCTGTTGCCACCATTACCCTCCCTCCTCGCTATTACCAACATTACTCCCCCTCCTCTCTATTACCACCGTCCCCCCCTCTCCCTCTCTATTACCCCCTCAGAAGACTCACCTGGAGGCCCTTCACTCCGGCTTTACACAACTTCTTCACCTCCACGTTGATCTCACAATCTCCATTATAGCTGCAGAGAGGACAGAGAGAGGATTAACCAAATATTCCCAGAATCCCTGGCGTGCGCCCGTACACACCGGACATATAACACACTATGACTACCGGCCACTACGCTGAACTGTGATTGGACGATATGTGAACACAGCCCTGGCCTGCTTTTATCTCACCTTTATTGCCTAAAGTAGGGGTCTCCAAATATCCCAATCAAAGGGACAACTTACTGTCCTACAGACATTAGGGGGGCCGGACTGTGGCCAAATGGGAGTATAAAGGGTCCCGACATCCGTGGGAAAAAATAAATGCCCCATGGTTTGTGTCAGTGGGAGGAATAGTGTCCCATCATTGGTCACAGTGGGAGTTATAGTGTCCCATCATTGGTGTCAGTGGGAGGAATAGTGTCCCATCATTGGTGTCAGTGGGAGGAATAGTGCCCCATCATTGGTGTCAGTGGGAGGAATAGTGTCCCATCATTGGTCACAGTGGGAGTTATAGTGTCCCATCATTGGTGTCAGTGGGAGGAATAGTGCCCCATCATTGGTGTCAGTGGGAGGAATAGTGCCCCATCATTGGTGTCAGTGGGAGGAATAGTGTCCCATCATTGGTGTCAGTGGGAGGAATAGTGTCCCATCATTGGGAGGAATAGTGTCCCATCATTGGTCTCAGTGGGAAGAATAGTGTCCCATCATTGGTGTCAGTGGGAGGAATAGTGTCCCATCATTGGTGTCAGTGGGAGGAATAGTGTCCCATCATTGGTCTCAGTGGGAGGAATAGTGTCCCATCATTGGTCTCAGTGGGAAGAATAGTGTCCCATCATTGGTGTCAGTGGGAGGAATAGTGTCCCATCATTGGTATCAGTGGGGGAATAGTGTCCCATCATTGGTGTCAGTGGGAGGAATAGTGTCCCATCATTGGTGTCAGTGGGGGAATAGTGTCCCATCATTGGTGTCAGTGGGAGGAATAGTGTCCCATCATTGGTGTCAGTGGGAGGAATAGTGTCCCATCATTGGTGTCAGTGGGGGAATAGTGTCCCATCATTGGTGTCAGTGGGAGGAATAGTGTCCCATCATTGGTGTCAGTGGGAGGAATAGTGCCCCATCATTGGTGTCAGTGGGAGGAATAGTGTCCCATCATTGGTGTCAGTGGGAGGAATAGTGTCCCATCATTGGTGTCAGTGGGGGAATAGTGTCCCATCATTGGTGTCAGTGGGAGGAATAGTGTCCCATCATTGGTGTCAGTGGGAGGAATAGTGTCCCATCATTGATGTCAGTGGGAGGAATAGTGTCCCATCATTGGTCTCAGTGGGAAGAATAGTGTCCCATCATTGGTGTCAGTGGGAGGAATAGTGCCCCATCATTGGTGTCAGTGGGAGGAATAGTGCCCCATCATTGGTGTCAGTGGGAGGAATAGTGCCCCATCATTGGTGTCAGTGGGAGGAATAGTGCCCCATCACTGGTGTCAGAGGGTGGAATAGTGCCTCATCATTGGTGTCAGTGGGAGGAATAGTGCCCCATCATTGGTGTCAGTGGGAGGCATAGTGCCCCATCATTGGTGTCAGTGGGAGGAATAGTGTCCCATCAGTGGGAGGAATAGTGTCCCATCATTGGTGTCAGTGGGAGGAATAGTGTCCCATCATTGGTGTCAGTGGGAGGAATAGTGTCCCATCATTGGTGTCAGTGGGAGGAATAGTGTCCCATCATTGGTCTCAGTGGGAAGAATAGTGTCCCATCATTGGTGTCAGTGGGAGGAATAGTGTCCCATCATTGGTGTCAGTGGGAGGAATAGTGCCCCATCATTGGTGTCAGTGGGAGGAATAGCGCCCCATCATTGGTGTCAGTGGGAGAAATAGTGCCCCATCACTGGTGTCAGTGGGAGGAATAGTGCCCCATCATTGGTGTCAGGTGGGGGGGGGATTATGCCCCATTGTTGGTATGAGTGGAAGAAATAGTGCCCCATCATTGGTGTCAGTGGGAGGAATAGTGCCCCATCATTGGTGTCAGGTGGGGGGGGATTATGCCCCATTGTTGGTATGAGTGGAAGAAATAGTGCCTCAAGGGCCAGATAAAAGCAAGAAATGGGCTGCAGTTTGGAGAGTACTGGCCAGGTACATATTGTAGAATGATAGAACATGTGAAGGGTTCTTTACTGTAAGAGCTGTAAAAAGACAGAAGGTCTCCCATGGGCCCTATAGGAGACGCAGTGAGGCTCAAATACACTGAACAGATTCGGATATGTATATAATACATAATGAGGTATGAGGGGCTTGTCCTCCTCGGGATCAGCTGATGAGCCCCCCCCCCCCTCTTTTTTATCGAGAATAAACTTGGCAGACAAACCTCTCTCTCCCCTGTGAGGTGACAATCATGCGCACAGTGTTATGGTGAGAGGCGGCCGCTCTGATCTTTGTTCACCATAATGTCTCATGAATTATTTTGTATGTATCTATAGAATCAATTATAACCCCATCCCCCATCCCCATCCCCATCCCTGGGGGTACCAGCTGTCAGAAAATGACAATTAGGTGAAGTCACAACACGCCTGAGACTTTGTGTGTCCGAGAATACGGAGCGATCGTCATCATCGTCATCTATACAGATCATCATCATCTATACAGAGATCATCATCATCATCATCATCTATACAGAGATCATCATCATCATCATCATCATCTATACAGATCATCATCATATACAGAGATCATCATCATCATCATCATCTATACAGATCATCATCATATACAGAGATCATCATCATCATCATCATCATCTATACAGATCATCATCATATACAGAGATCATCATCATCATCATCATCTATACAGAGATCATCATCATCATCATCATCATCTATACAGATCATCATCATATACAGAGATCATCATCATCATCATCATCATCATCTATACAGAGATCATCATCATCATCATCATCTATACAGAGATCATCATCATCATCATCATCATCTATACAGATCATCATCATATACAGAGATCATCATCATCATCATCATCATCTATACAGAGATCATCATCATCATCTATACAGATCATCATCATATACAGAGATCATCATCATCATCATCTATACAGAGATCATCATCATCTATACAGAGATCATCATCATCTATACAGAGATCATCATCATCTATACAGAGATCATCATCATCATCATCATCATCTATACAGAGATCATCATCATATACAGAGATCATCATCATCATCATCATCATCATCTATACAGAGATCATCATCATCATCATCTATACAGATCATCATCATCATCTATACAGAGATCATCATCATCATCATCTATACAGATCATCATCATATACAGAGATCATCATCATCATCTATACAGAGATCATCATCATCATCATCTATACAGATCATCATCATATACAGAGATCATCATCATCATCTATACAGAGATCATCATCATCTATACAGAGATCATCATCATCATCATCTATACAGAGATCATCATCATCTATACAGAGATCATCATCATCATCATCTATACAGAGATCATCATCATCTATACAGAGATCATCATCATCATATACAGAGATCATCATGCACACGTCTCGTTCATTTATTTATTTATTATTTATTTCAGGTACTTATATAGCGCCGTCAATTTACGCAGAGCTTTACATATACATTGTACATTCACATCAGTCCCTACCCTCAAGGAGCTTCCAATCTAATGTCCCCAACTCACATTCATACATACTGGGGACAATTTAGACAGGATCCAATGAACCTCCCAGCATGTCTTTGTAGTGTGGGAGGAAACCGGAGAACCCGGAGGAAACCCAACACAGGGAGAACATGAAAACTCCAGGCAGGAAGTGTCGTGGTCGGGATTCGCTCATCATACGTGTATGATGGTCACAGAGGAGGATACGGGACGGATTGCTGGTTGTGTATCGGCCCTCAGAGAGCCGACTTATAATAAGCTCAGGTCCTCCCAGCTGGGATTCTGAGTGGCCCCCGGGGGCCGGAGCTCATCACAAACAACAGTATCTGGTCATTAACTCCTACACAGCCAGAGCCCTCCAAACATCCCATAATAATAATAAGGAACCTGATATTTAGATTTGCAGAGCACAGAACAAGAACAGGGCGCCGCTACACCCCCCCCCCCCCCCAGAAAAGTTTCTTCCCTGGCCCCCCTCCCCCTCATCAACATTCCATTCTCATTACATGCCTTATTGTATACCTTGTGATGTCATCACTGGGTCTCTGTACTTCTCTATGCAGTGCAGGCAAATCATAGCTGGTGGGAGGGGCCTTAATACTGTTCTCAAGAGCCCTCAGTCCTGATGTAAGCAGTGGGCGGGCTCTTGTGCAAATATCAAAATGAGTTGATGGGCGGGTGTCAGTATGGAGGATGAGTGGGCGTTCCTAGGCAGGCTCTGCAAGACTATAGGGGAGGAGCCGGTACACCTGTGCAAGACTGAAGGGGGAGCCGCTACACCTGTGCAAGACTGAAGGGGGAGCCACTACACCTGTGCAAGACTGAAGGGGAGGAGCCGCTACATCTGTGCAAGACTGAAGGGGAGGAGCCGGTACACCTGTGCAAGACTGAAGGGGAGGAGCCGCTACACCTGTGCAAGACTGAAGGGGAGGAGCCGCTACACCTGTGCAAGACTGAAGGGGAGGAGCCGCTACACCTGTGCAAGACTGAAGGGGAGGAGCCGCTACACCTGTGCAAGACTGAAGGGGAGGAGCCGCTACACCTGTGCAAGACTGAAGGGGAGGAGCCGCTACACCTGTGCAAGACTGGAGGGGAGGAGCTGCTACACCTGTGCAAGACTGAAGGGGAGGAGCCGCTACACCTGTGCAAGACTGAAGGGGAGGAGCCGCTACACCTGTGCAAGACTGAAGGGGAGGAGCCGCTACACCTGTGCAAGACTGAAGGGGAGGAGCCGCTACACCTGTGCAAGACTGGAGGGGAGGAGCTGCTACACCTGTGCAGGACTGGAGGGGAGGAGCTGCTACACGTGTGCAAGACTGAAGGGGAGGAGCTGCTACACGTGTGCAAGACTGAAGGGGAGGAGCCGGTACATCTGTGCAAGACTGAAGGGGAGGAGCCGGTACACCTGTGCAAGACTGAAGGGGAGGAGCCGGTACACCTGTGCAAGACTGGAGGGGAGGAGCCGGTACACCTGTGCAAGACTGAAGGGGAGGAGTCGTATACCTGTACAAGACTGAAGGGGAGGAGTCGGTATACCTGTGCAAGACTGAAGGGGAGGAGCCGGTACACCTGTGCAAGACTGAAGGGGAGGAGCCGGTACACCTGTGCAAGACTGAAGGGGAGGAGCCGGTACACCTGTGCAAGACTGAAGGGGAGGAGCCGGTACACCTGTGCAAGACTGAAGGGGAGGAGCCGGTACACCTGTGCATGAATGGGAAGGTGGGGTTGGTGACGATGTATAGACACGTGCGGTTCATTTCACTCCGAATCGAAATTCTGATGAATTTTTTATTTTTCAGAGACTCGGATGTATCCAAATTTCTGGATGACGATAGTAACAAAATGAGGCGCTCGGTGACGGAGGAGTGCGAGGGAGAGCGCGGGGAATCTTCACCTGAGCCGCACATTTCACCGACTCTGCTGATCCCTCCAATCTTTAGAGAACCTCCCATCACAATGTATCTTCTGATGTTTACAAACAGGAAATAATGAATACAATGTATCCGATACAGGAAGTGTGATATATCCACTTGCTGACCACTATATATATATATATGGTTTCCCGGGTGATTGATGATGATTTCAGTCGGTTGTTGGCCTTCTCATGAATGTGGTCTGAGTGGCCCCCCCCGCCGCTGTTTCTCAGGCTTATGGTTTTTACCGGCGCACCCAAAAAACAATCCGACGTTGCAGCCGGCTGGTCTCAGAGAGGAACAGAGACTGGACCATCTCAAATCACCTCTATGGCCTTGGAGGACCGGAGCGACGTCATGTTACTTCCAGTTTACGGCAGAATTAAACTTTTTTTTTTTTAAAGCAAAAGACCAAAAAAATCAAATAAAAATAAATTTTATCCTTTGCATTCAGGACCAGTTCACACCATAGAAACGCAGTCCGGATACGTTCCAGGTGCTTTTCTGCATGCGCGTTTTCGTTGCCTTCCAGTACATTTTTTTCCCCCCTATTTTTTCTTAACCTTAAATACGGACATGTGTTCTCCAATGCGTTTTTGGTGCGTTTTTTATGCTTTTTACAGCGTTCCAGTACAGTCCAGTGCAGATGCAACTTTTTTTTCTGGAACGCACTGGTGTGAACTATGCCATTGTAAACCATATAACCTACGTTCCATGCATTTTCGATGCAGAAAAAAAAAAAAAAAAAAAAAACCCTCACTGGACTGCATGCGGTGTGAACTGGCCCTTAAGGGTAAATGAGAGATTTGGAGTCTTTTTGATCCCCCAGGTATCTCCATAAAGAGGACCCGTCACCCCCCCCCCCCCCTGATTTCTATTACATGAGATTCCTTGTAATAGGAATAAAAGTGGTCAAATAAATAAAAGGGACAGTGTAAAAATAAAAAAAAATTAAGCCCTCCCCCCATCCCTGTGTGCAGTAGTGAACGCATACGTAAGTTGCACCCGTGTTCACGGTATTCGCACCACATGTGAGGCATCGCCGCAAATGTCAAAAGGAGAGCAATAATTCTAGCGCTACCCCCCCCCCCCCTGTAATTCTAAACTGGTAACCTGTAAACATTTTTAATGCGTTGCCTATGGAGATTTTTAAGCACCGTAGTCTGTCACTATTCCACGAGCGTGCGCAATTTTAAAGTTTGACATGTTGGGTATCTATTTACTTGGCACAACATCATATTTCACATTATACAAAAAGAATATAAAAAAATGTTTTTTTTTTTTAAATCGGATTACATATTGTGTCTTAAAGTTGGAAATACCGCGCTGACGCTCAGATGTAATATAGAGAGCAGCCGGCACAACAAAAGACAATTTTTTAAAATGAATCATAAAATAATATAATATGCAGAACTCAAACATATAAATAAAAAAATAATACAAAGCTGAGTGACCAGAAGTGAAACATAAAAGGAAGTGTTAATGAAACCCTCCAGTGATGATGTCACCTCTGAGAAAATACAAAGTGCTGTAAACTGATACAGAGCAGAAGGTTATATAACCATATAATGGCTCATGTGATAAAAAGGAAGTCCATAAAGGATTCTTCATATAAATGTTCACAAATCAACTAAACGACTTCACTGGAATCACATTGGAAAGACGGTGAAGAAAGTTTATATAGATTGTAGACAACAACCACCACCGACTGTGCAGAGGCGTACCGGAATGTATGGCCTTAAAGGGGTATACACCACTTAAAGAGGAATTCCACCCAGGGGGGCCGTCAAAAAAAAAAAAAAATTAAAAGTCAGCAGCTAACAAATACTGCAGCTGCTGACTTTTAATTGGGCACTCCCCTGTCCCTGCGTCCAGCGATGCGGGGGATCGAAGCCCCGCTCGTCCCCCCCCTCTGCTCGTCGGTGCCGGCATTTCAACTGTGGGCGCCGGGCTGTGGCTTCACAGCCTGGCACCCACTGCGCATGCGCGAGCGGCGCCGCGATTGGCCGCTCAATCACCTGGGACCTGTAATGGGTCCCAGATGATTGACAGGAGGGAGGGAGCAGAGCGGAGCCCTTCCTGTGCCGAGGGGGAAGTGATGTCACCAGCCCAGGCAAAGGAACAGGCAGACGACAAGGGACCCCCTAGCAACAGGCATTTAGAGGTAAGTGAAAAAAAAAAAAAAATATC